>NC_048598.1:133763767-133968767 GCF_003668045.3 Cricetulus griseus
TTACTTTGCCATCTAACAGATGCAGAAATATGTGTATTTATCAGTAATGGGCAGGGGGTAGGGAGGGGAAAACTTGATTTTGCGCTTCAATTTCACTAGGATGCACTTACTATGGTCAGCTCCATACATCTGTATCTTGTATTTTAAAAGCTGCCTCCCTAAGGCACGGCTGCTGTGTCCCTGCTCTCAGAGATATGCTGTGTCTTTACTTTGCAGTCCATTGCTGAAGGCTTTAAGGAGGCCGTTCGCTATGTCCTCCCACGTCTCATGCTGGTGCCCGTGTATCATTGCTGGCATTACTTTGAATTATTAAAGGTAAGGCAAAAGCTTCTTGCAACAAACTCACTAGATTTATAAAGCCTAAAACCTATTTTTTGATCTGATTATGTTATTCTTAATACTTTCTTACTTATAATAATGTAGTGTCCTAGGGCTAGGGCTAGAGCCCAATGGTAGAATTCTCCAGCGCCTGTCATATGAAGCCTCAGGCTGGTCAACCAACACAAGAGCCCAGAAGGATACATACTAACATTTCCAACTTCTATTCAAGGATCTTAGAGAAAATCCTATGGATTTTATCCCTTGTTACATTGTTTTCGTGTGTTCAAAGATATAAAGAAACTCGTTTTTGTGTAACATAGACTCTCAGATTTTTAACCTTAATGGGAGAGTATTTGCTTTTTTAAATTAACTTTTGGAGATCCATAGTACCAATCTTAGAAAAAATTAGTTTTAATTTTAGAATTATTACAGAAAATCTTTTTTTTATTCTGTATACAACATCCTGCTTCCATGTATATCTGCACACCAGAAGAGGGCGCAAGATCTCATAATGGATGGTTGTGAGCCACCATGTAGTTGCTGGGAATTGAACTCAGGACCTTTGGAAGAGAAGTCAATGCTCTTAACCTCTGAGCCATCTCTCCAGCCCCAGAATATCTTTTATTATGTGATCATTTCATATATGTGAACAGTGTATCTTGATTAAATTCACACCTCCTTCCCCTTCCATTCTCCTCAGACATTCCCAACACTCCCCTCTCCTCTTTTCATGTCCTCTCTTTTGTTTTGAACCTGCATAGTACAGTTATTTCTGCCGGTGGGAATGCTGGCCTATCATACATGATCTATAATGTTCAAAATTTCATCTAGTAATATCTTATTAAGAAAATCATTTTTTATTTTTGTTTTATAAGTGTTTTTCTTGCATGTATGCATGCATCCCACCTGTATGCCTTGTGCTGGGGAGGCCAGAAAAAGGTATCAGGTCCCTGGAACTGGAGTTACAGATGGTCATAGGCAGGTCTTCTTCAAGAACAGCAAGTCCTTTTAATGTCTGAGCCATCTCTCTAGCCTGGAAAAAATCATTTTTAAGTCCTTAAGAAGTATACCAAGAGTACATAATTGGGTATATGTGTGCGTAAGAGGGAGACAGGGAGGGAGAGAGGGAGGAAAAATAAATCAAAGTAAATTGGTTTTCTCTTTTTGAGACAGGATCTCATGTACAGGCTGGCCTGAACTCATTGTGTAGCTGAGGATATCCTTGAATTCCTGATCCTCCTGCCTTAGCCATCGAAGGGCAAAGATTAACAGCAAGTTCTATATAGGTAGCATAAACAATGATTCTGTTTTAATTTTCTGACTGGTCCCTGGTCTTAGTCACAGTGGCTAAGGGGACTTTAGTGATTAATTGTAACAGAAGTGGCCTCCAGTCATCTTGCTCTCAGATGCATATCAGCAATAAAGGTATCCTTGCAGTCATCCAGCCAGGGTGGAAATAAGGACTTTAAAATGTTAGCAAACTTTACAGTTAGGACAACTGTAAAGTAATGATAGGACTATTGAGACTAACTTTTTCAGTTTTTTTCTTTTTTGAGACAGGGTTACTTTGTGTAGCCCTGGCTGTCCTGGAACTAACTCCGTAGACCAGGCTGGCCTCGAACTCACAGAGATCCCCCGCCTGTCTCCCGAGTGCTGGAATTAAAGGTGTGTGCCAATCAAATACTATTCCTTTAGTTCTTGGACATTTCCTTGAAATTTATCAAGAAAATAAAAATTCTCTTCAAGAGGTATATAAAGTTTAATATTAAGATATGTAACTTAATGAGATTCATTAGTAAAGATTGGTCAATATTAAGTTTCTTTAGGAAATAATCTTTACCTTTTACCCTGGAACCCAGGTGAACACCTTGCACCTGTATTCATCAGTTACCATGGTGTGCAGCATTTGCTGAACTGCAGCTATGTAGGTGTCTGTGTTGGAGAGGAGAGGAGAGGAGGGGAGGGGAGGGGAGGGGAGGGGGGAGGGGAGAGGTGAAGAGAAGAGAGGAGAGGTATTTAATATTTAATATAGTCATTTTAATTATTTTCATTGTTAATCTTTGGGTGGCAAGACATTTCTAGGTATCTTTGGAAAATCCGATATCTGTGTTTCAAGTGGGGATAGTTTATAGGACAAAAATGAATGGTGCTGGGCCAGATCTATAGCAGCAGTCACACAGTGACCTTTGAACACCTTGAAATATGAAGGAAATCTAAATCTTATCACAGATTTTCTGGTTTAAGATTGTGAAATAAACTTGAATGTTTAAATTTTTCCAAGTGAAGATTTTCTTGTAGTTGTTGCTTAAATATATGTTTATATATGTATAATTTCCATATAATATCTATATAATATTTGAATCTCTATCAGAAAAGTTTAAAATATTGGCATGTAATAAAATCCTCTTGCCCTGGGCGGTGGTGGCTTATGCCTTTAATCCAAGCACTCAGGAGGCAGAGGCAGGCAGATTTTTGTGAGTTTGAGGCCAGCCTGGTCTACAGAGTGAGTTCCAGGATAGCCAGGGCTGCACAAAGAAACCCTGTTTGGAAAAAACAAAAAAGAAAAATGCCTCTTGCAGAGGATGTGTTTCAATTGCCAGTACCCCCTTGATGGCTCACATCCATCTGCGACTAGTTCCAGGGGATCTGATGCCCCCTTTTGGCCTCTGTGTAAACAAAGCACCCATACTCATATAATAATTTAAATATCAAAAGTGTACCAATAAAACCCTTTATAGTACTTACTTACACACAGCTTATGACACATTGAAGTGTTAAAATTTATCTCATTCTATTGTATAACAAATATATGTAAACTTTTTGAAATTGCCAGAACTTAAGTATTTAACTGTTAGAGTATGTAATAATTTTAGGAGTTTATCTTACTTTCTGTCTTCATATTAGTGAATAAATATAACTTAAAAAAAATCTTTCTGTCATGTGTGCATCGTGTTGAGGTGGGGCCTGGGTGCCGTGGAGCACATGGGCAGGGCAGAGGACAAGCTTTGTGGAGTTGCTTCTCTCCTTCTACCTTTAAGTGGGTTCTGGTATTTGAACTCAAGTCATCAGATTTATGCAGCAAGCACTTTAGCTACAGAGCCATCTTGCTGGCCTAAAAGTAACTTTTAAACCTCATGCTTTAAATACTTTAAATTGTTTTGTATGATGAAAAGTGTCTGGATCATTTTCACAGTTTCTTCTTCTTTGATTGTTATGCTGACAATACTTTATATCTTCATTATATTTGTTAAGAAGAGGGTTGGTTTTAAGGGGTCAGATGTTGTATATAATTATACAAAGTTATAGCTGTCTGTATTAACTGTGTTAGTCTATTTACTGTGACAAGAAGCAACATGAGTGAGAAAGGGGTTACTCTGGTTTACAGTTGAAGGGTGTAGTCCATGGTGACAGGGAGAGCATGACAGCATCCTCTGTCAGGAGCCAGAGGACAGGATATGAGGACAGGCTGCAGACCTGAGGGTGTGACCCAGTGGGAAGCTCCACTCCCGTGGTTCCACAGTCTTTCCCAAACTGCTGCCAGCCCGAACTAAGTGTGCAGTGTCTCTTATGGGAGACATTGCATATTCAAACCACTGCATTAAATGCATTTAAGGCTTAAACATTTGTTGCTGCTTTAACTACAAGGAAGTTGAGAGTAGAACAAAGCAATGTAATTTTACCTTTCCCCCCCCCTTAGCAGCTGAAAGCACGTAGTGAAGAACAGGAAGACAAAGAATGTTTGAATCAGGCTATCACTGCCCTCATGAATCTCCAAGGCAGCATGGACCGAATTTACAAGCAGCATTCACCTAGACGCCGACCAGGGTAATTGGAGACTGTTCCAAATATGAATATCTATGCTTCCTTCATTGTATGTGATACCCGCTTCTCTCAAGTGTGGTTTAGGATGATGCTGCATGCTTAAAAATTATGCTCATCCTTTTTTAGTCAGATAATTACTAAATTGCCATTGTTATATTGTAGGATGTATTTATTAATTTAAATATATATTTAATGAAATTTTATATTTTATGCAAACAATGTGAGATTTTCCCCTATAATTTTAATTCTTATGGCTCTAGGAATGTAGTACTTTGACAGTAGTGATCTGGAATCTTTGGCATTCAGGGTCAGGGCTAGAAGAACATAATTGTTAGTAATATAGTTTAATATTTAGTTATGTAGCTTTTGAATGCTCAGTCTTTAAACTCAGGAATTTCTACATGCTAAGCATGTACTCAGTCATTGAACTATACCTCTCAACTCAGCTTATTACTTTTGTTATTTGATTTGGTATTACATAATCATTATAATTGAATAAGACAAATTTACCTTGCTTTTTTTTCTTTTCTCTTTCTTTCTTTCTTTCTTTCTTTCTTTCTTTCTTTCTTTCTTTTTTTTTTAGGGATTCTGTTTGCCTGTTTTACAATCGTCAATTAAGAAGCAAGCACCTGGCTATCAAAAAAATGAATGAAATTCAGAAAAACATAGATGGGTGGGAAGGCAAAGATATTGGACAGTGTTGTAACGAGTTCATAATGGAAGGGCCATTGACCAGAATTGGTGCTAAACATGAGCGGCATATTTTTCTCTTTGATGGCTTGATGATCAGCTGTAAACCTAATCATTGCCAGACCCGACTTCCAGGTTATAGTAGTGCAGAATACAGATTAAAAGAGAAGTTTGTCATGAGGAAAATTCAAATCTGTGATAAAGAAGATACTTGTGAATACAAACATGCTTTTGAATTAGTATCCAAAGATGAAAACAGTGTAATATTTGTTGCCAAGTCAGCTGAAGAGAAGAATAATTGGATGGCAGCCCTTATTTCCCTTCACTACCGAAGTACTCTAGATAGAATGCTGGATTCTGTACTGTTGAAAGAAGAAAATGAGCAGCCACTGAGGTTGCCAAGTCCAGATGTATACCGCTTTGTGGTAAAAGACTCGGAGGAAAACATTGTTTTTGAAGACAACTTACAGAGTAGAAGTGGAATCCCCATTATTAAAGGAGGGACTGTGGTGAAATTAATTGAGAGGCTGACATATCATATGTATGCAGGTATGTGAAACTAGCAAGTGCTTTCCTAGGGTCTGGGACTGATGCAGAAAAAACCAAGCCAGAGTTGATGGGTGCAAATGGAGTGCCACCCCAATAAAAATAATGAAAAATCAGAAGGACTAGATAATTCATTAAGTGTTTCTAAAGTATGTCATTAATTTCAGTGACTAATAAGTGCTCATAAAATATTTATAAAATTAAGATTGAAAATAATCCTTATTCTTATTTATCAAGAAATGGTTTAGGTAGAAGCAGACACCCACAGCTAAACACTGAACTGAACTGGAATCCAGTTGCAGAGAGGGAGGAGTGATGAGCAGAGGAGTCAAGACCAGGCTGGTGAAACCCACAGAAACAGCTGACCTGAACAAGGGGGAGCTCATGGTTCCAAGACTGATAGCTTGGAAACCAGCATAGGACTGATGCAGACCCCATGAATGTGGGTGTCAGTGAGGAGGCCTTGAAAATCTATGGGGCCTCTTGTAGTAGATCAGTACTTATCCCTAGCATAGGAATGGACTTTGGGAGCCCATCCCACATGGAGGGAAACTCCCTTAGCCAAGACACACAGGGGAGGGCCTAGGCCCTATCCCAAAGGATATGACAGACTCTGAATACCCCCTATGAAAGGCCTCATCCTCCCTGGGGAGCAGAAAGGGTATGGGATGGGTAGGGTGTTAATGAGGAGCAGAGGAGGAGGAGAGGGAGATGGAACTGGGATTGACATGTAAAACAATCTCATTTCTAATTTAAATAAAAAAAATGGGGAAAAAAAAAGAGAAAGGAATGATTTAGGCCAGTCACTTGAGAAGTAGAGACAGGAAGATAAGGAGTTCATCCTCAGCTTCATAGTGCGTTTTTAAAGCCAGCCTGAGCTACATGAGCTCTTGTCTCTATAGGGAGGGAGGGAGGGAGAGGGAGAGAGAGGTTGAGACTACATCTGTCAGGAAAAAAGCTACACTAGGAGGATCCAAAGTTAAACTAGAAAGGAAAACGTGGTACTTTGAGTTAATTAAAATGGATAAATTAAACATGAAATTATTCTTTGCTCTTTCAGATCCCAATTTTGTTCGTACTTTTCTTACTACATATCGCTCATTTTGTAAACCACAGGAATTGCTAAGCTTGCTGATAGAGCGGTAAGAAAGACATATTTCACTATGTTAACATTTTGTACTTTGCAAAGGTCCTAGTCATACTCGATAGTTCTTGAACACAACTCACTTGGTGTTACACCAGCAACACTACAGTTCTCTTCAACAAGCTTACTCAGCCTCTGCCAGTAAGGGCTCTCTTGAGCATGCGATAGGCTTTTAAGTGGGAACCAGGAAAAACAAGCTTAAATGATAAAAACTGTATTTTAGTAAAGTTTATTTTGTTCCTTAAAGATTTTTTTTACCTTTTACTTTGCAATAAACGTGTTATGAAAAATTTCAAAATATATACAAGGATAGATAGAAGAATATACTAGGCCCTTCTCTCCATCATCCAGCTTCAGTAACACTGACCTAGCTCATATTTCTTACAGACTTAATCATCTTAGCCCCAGGATTATTTTGAGTGGATTCTATACAAAAGACTTTAGTATCTCTAAAAGACACTATTTCTTATTTTTAAAAATCATGTATTATTGAGCCTAAAAATTAACAATTCCTATATTGCTAATTTCTAAATACTAAAATTGGAGCTGGAATTTTTACTATATTTTTAAGTAGCATTTTAAATGCTTTGTAGTTGAAAATATAAAATGTTGGTCTTTCTGTACTGATTAATGCTATCTATAAAGCTTTTTCGTTTTGTCTTTGTTTTTTGAGACAGGGTTTCTCTGTGTTGCTGCTTTGGAGCCTGTTCTGGAACTCTCACTCTGTAGACCAGGCTGGCTCGAACTCACAGATATCCACCTGCCTCTGCCTCCTGAGTGCTGGGATAAAAGGCATGTGCCACCACTACTGGGCCTATAAAGCTTTTTAAAACAAGAAAAAGAATGCAGGAACTAGAAAGATGACTCAGGGGTTAAGAGCAGTAACTGCTCTTCCTGAGGACCCAAGTTTGGTTCCCAGCACCCATGTAGCCTATAACTCCAACTCCAATGGCTCTGGCCTCCATGGGTACCTACAAACACACATTCCCTCATGCACACATTCACACACAACACACACACACACACACACACACACACACACACACACACACACACACACACACAGAGGCATGTACAAATAATAATGCAAATAAACTCTAAAAAAATAGCCAAAGACTGTTTTCTTATGTGCCTAGTTTCTTAAGGAGAGGAAACAGCCATTGTGATTTTACGTAATGATAGAAAATGGATTGCTTAGCCAAACCCTTTTCCCTGATGTATCCAAAGTCTCTTTCATAACATATGAACAAATATCTCTTCCTTTGATTTTATTCTTAGGTTTGAAATTCCTGAACCAGAACCTACTGAGGCAGACAAATTGGCACTAGAGAAAGGCGAGCAACCAATCAGTGCAGATCTGAAAAGATTTCGCAAGGAATATGTCCAGCCTGTGCAACTCAGGTTTGACCCGAAAGTCACAGTTTTAAAATATTTTACTGTGTAGTTGATATACAAGTTCTTAGCTCTTAATTCAAATCCTTCTGTCAGCTAAGTCTCCTTACTTCTTTCTCTGTAAAGATCATTTTTAGATAAATAACCCTAATGTGATTTAATTATTTAAATATATCACATCATTTGTATCATCTGTGTATGTCATGTAGTAGATTGTTTATATACTGAGACACCTATTTGTTCTTTTTATTTTGTCTGTATTTGTGGTATGCATTCCTGTGTGTATGCATGTTCACATGTGTATGTGGAGTCCCAAAGTTGATATCCAGTGTGTCTTTCTTGATTGCTATCTATTTATTTATTGGGACAAGCTAGTGTAGCTAGCCATCTTTCCCAAGGATTCTTTGATGTCTCTCTGACAGGACAATCTGCTGGGATTATAGATAGCCACATATGAACTTGCCTACTCTGGACTTCTTTCCCCATTTTTTTCCACATCTCACTATGCTAATATAGTAATTGTGAATGCTTTCACAATTGTAGCTCTTTTCCTCCAAAATATATAGACATCTGGTACTTTAAGGAATCTTCATAATAGTGAAAGTATATTTAATTACAGTAGCTGTAAGTTGCTAGATACTTCCTGTCATTACCCATTAGTGCTTTATCTTCTCTATATTATCCTTGCAAAACCATTTTTTGTAGTGCTAGGGATGTTACATAATTTATGTGTACTACATATATAAGGAAATTAAAATTGAGCAAGATAAAGTAATTTGAAATAGTTTATATAAAGAGAGTGGGAAGATAGGGTTAAAACCCATACCTGACTTCCTTAGCCAGCATGTTTTCTACTAAGTATTGAGAATTTGAAATTCCTTTGACTAATCCCTATATCCCAAATGAGAGCCAAAGTATCTACTTCTTTCCACTGTAAACCAAGTTAACAGATTAATTGTATGTTTATAACCCTTTTCTCTACAAACACCATGTCCTTAGTTGCTGTTGATCAATAAATTGCAGCTCTGGATCTGAGTTTGTTAATTATTTATTTTCTACAATAATTACCACAAATAAATGCAGTATCAGTTAATGATGGTGCTGATAGCTGTCTACTCCTGACATGGCTTTCCTTATATTGGTTGAACTTATTTACCAATTGAAAATAGAGAAGTAATTAAATTTTCTCTAAGAGCTGTAATGTATTTGTTCTAATATACAGTCAAATTAACTTTTTATATGGGGCATACATTTATGAAATTGCTATTTGGAGGAAGAAAATGATTTTTGACTCATTCATGTTGAATTTTGTGATTTTGCTTTTATACTTATACCAAGTACAAGAATAACTGACTGCTATACTCTTATGGTACCATGACTCTGTGATTCTACTGGTGAAAAGGGATATATGGAAATTACATGTCATTCTACTTAGAATGTTTCAGTGTCTTACAAAATATACCTTTATATATTATAATTTCAGGACTGGCAGGGCCTGGTATCACAGGCCTGTAATCCCAGGTGCTCATAAAAAAGAGCCGAGTTAGGGAGATCACAAGGTCAAGGTTGGTTTGGGCTACATAGCAGGTTCAAGACCGTTCTAGGCAATAAAGTAAGACCCCCTTCTCAAATAAAATCTGAAGACATGGCTGGGAACTGAAGATGGAGGTTTCTGTCCCACCTGGTCCCACAGCTGCTTTGCTCCAAATAAACACATGGACACTATATTATTATTAAATTGTTGGCTGATTGCTAGGGCTTCTTATTGACTAGCTCTGTCTTAATTATTAACCCATTTCTATTAACGTGTGTTGCCAGGAGGCTGTGCCTTACCCATAATCCAGCAAGTTACTCCTTAGGCAGCATGGTGTCTCTTATTCATCAACCAATAAGAGAAACATATATACAGAAGGAAATCCCCCATCAGGCACAATGTTTAGTGGAAGAATGTTTGCTTAACATGCTTAAGGCCTTAGGTCCAATCTCAGCAAAATAAATAAATATTCAAAACTAGTTGAGATGAGGTTGGAGAAGTTAGGGAAGACATCTTAAACGAGGTAAAATTTAATATTATCCTGGGAGAATGTGTAGGATTTAGATACACAAAGGTGATTGTACACATTGAGGAAAATGGGAAATAGTACAGACAAAGGCAAACTTGAAAATGTTGTGCAGAAGAAGTAGTGATGGGAATTGATGTTAGTGGACAAAGATAGTGAAGTAAGATTACGTGTATGAGTCAAGAGGCTTGAAATACAAACCGTCAGACCCATTCTGTGAGCAATGAAGGCTTTGCGGCAAAATGATAGGTACTTTTTCCACATCTTTCTGACTTTTTAAATATACAGCAAATTTGGAGAATTTTATAGTGACCATCCATATAACCATGGAGATCTGGTGTCCATATTTTACTGTACTTATTTATATCCCACACATTTATAACTGTCAATTCCATTGCTCACCTAATTTTTTAGATATATTTTTAGGTACGTATTTTTTAAATACTTTGACTTACATATATCTTTTTTGTTTGTTTGTTTTTTTTTTTGGTTTTGTTTTGTTTTTTGTTTTTTCGAGACAAGGTTTCTCTTTGTAGCTTTGGAACCTGTCCTGGAAGTTGCTCTGTAGACCAGGCTGGCCTTGAACTCATAGAGATCCACCTGCCTCCCAAGTGCTGGAATTAAAGGTGTGCACCACTACTGCCTGGCCCGACTTGCATATCATTAATAGTTCAATACTTATTTGTTTATTCTAAACACATACATCTTAAGTGTACTTTGAATTTTAATAGACACATAGATCTTTTTTGAGACAAGGTTTCTCTGTGTAGCTCTGGCTGTCCTAGAGCTCACTCTGTAGACCAGGCTGGCCTCAAATTCAGAGATCTGCCTGCCTTCCCCTCCTGAGTGCTGGGATTAAAGGTGTACCTTACCAAGCCCAGCAAGACACATACATCCTTTCAAAAATTATTATTTATCTATTTATTTATCTTTTTACATCCCGGTCTTCCCTCCCTCCTCTCCTCCAGCTCCCCCTACTCCCCCTCCCACCTCCCATCTGCTCCTGGAAGAGAATAAGGCCTCCCCTAAGAAGTCTACTAGGTCTGTCCCATCATCTCATTGAGGCAGTACCAAGGCACCTCTCCACCCCACCACACCCCTGTGTCTAGACTTAGCAAGGTATCTCTCCAAATAGAATAGGCTCTACTAAGTCAGTTTGTGCATTAGAGTTAGTGAGAAGATCACTGACTCTGGTCTGACAAATGGGGAATCTGCATAAGACTGAACTAGACTCCCTTAGAATAGGTGACAATGGTGTGACTTATAATATATAAGGCCACTGGCACTGGGTCCAAGATCTAACTCTAGGACACCCACATCTTTTTACTGTACCTCAGAAAGATCCTTTGTGTCCTTCTAATAGAATTGTGTTCCATGTGCAAAGGTACTATTTCTCCCTTCATAGACTATTTTTATCTTTTTAATAATTACATTTAAGTGGGTCTTTATAATTTTCATTTCAGTCTTCTTTCATTTAAAATGCTTTTGAGATTGATTCATGTTACTTGTATCAGTAGTTTTAAATTTTATTGGGATGATAGTGTATCATTGCGTGAATGTACTGATTTGTTCATTTATTTTTCCTGTGGGAAGACAAATAATCTTTATTATGACAAAAGCTCCTAAGAACTTGATCATAAGTCTTATTGTGAATCTTATCTCTTTGACTTAGTGTAGAAGAATGATGCAGAATAACTAGTTTTAGGTATATGTTCAGTTATAAAAGAAATTGTCAAAACTTTTCTTAGTATTGTCAGGAAGATTGTGAGTTCCCGTGTCCCTTTGTGGAAGTGTCTGTTTTATGCCTTAACTGTGTTTCTGAGTGTATAGTTTCCCACTGTGGCTTGTTTCCCTTAGTGATTCATGATAAGAACTTCTTGTTTCTTACTGATTATTCATACTTGAATAGTACAGAAGCTGTTTAGAACTTCTTGCCTGTTTTACTGAGTTGTTGATTTTTTGTTTTTAACTGAGGTAGAGAGGGTGTACTGAGAAGGTTGCAGTCTGCTGCATTTTGTCAGGAAAAAAATATTTTGCAAGTATTTTCTTCCTCTTTGTGACTAACCCATTAGTTTTCTTACTGATGTTTTGATAAGCTGAAACTGAGTTTTGATAAAATCTGGTGAGGAGACTTTCTTCTTTCATATAGCAACTTTAGGATTGTATTGTGCTGGAGGAAATGGAACTATTTGAATCGATCTCAGCATTGAATTGATGCATTCCTAAGCTGCTGCACTAACCAACCCCTCAGTAATGTGAGGTTATTTAACACAAACAGAATGACACACATGGAAAGTTAACTGTATTCTCTCATCCTGCTGTGAGGGAAGAATGGGACCTAACTGGAAATAGTCATTTTCTGAAGTAATGAAACAAAAAATGCTAATGCAACTAACTTATATTACAATATGTCTGTGGTCGTGAGTGGAAAATTGCATCTGTATAGATGATAAATCTGTGTACTTGCTATGTCATAAGTAATCATTTTGTGATTTTATAAAACAAATGCTCTGTCCAAAGTAGTGCTTTTTTCTTTGGAAATAAATTACAAGATTATGGAGTTATTTGTAGCTTACAAAGAAATGATAGCAGTTGAATTCAAAATCAAATACACTAGATGATAGTTTTCCAATTTTATGTGAAAATGCATGAAAATTTATGTTTCAAAAATTATTTTCAGGGGGCTGGGGAAAAGTTAAGTCCATAAAGTACTTGTCATGCAAATGTGAGGACCTGGGTTCAATCGCCAGCACCCATGTAACAATCTAAGGATGATAGTGTGAGCCTATAATCCTATCCCAGGAGGTAGAGACAGGAGGATCCTGGGAGCATGCTGACCAGCTAGCCTAGCTCAATGCTGAGCTCCAGGTCCAGTGAGAGACAATGATGATGACAATGACCATGACGGTGATGATGATGATGATGATAATGATGATGGATGCAGCAATGGCATCAATAATGATGATGTAGAAGAGTGATTGAAGAAGACACATAATGTTGACTTCTGCCTGCGTGAGCAGACCACACACACACACACACACACACACACACACACACACACACACGCGCGCACACACACACACGTTCTGTTGAAGAACTAAAAATATATTTTTTGCTATGGAGCATGACTTTTTTATATAGGAATAAAGAAAATGTCCTTTTCTTAATGTGAATGGCTAATAAAGCACAGAAATGAGGTTTTATAGTTGAAAACATCTTTAGTGTATCAGTTTAGTGCAGAGTCTGAAAACAGCCCTTTCTTACTATGTTTTTAAAGCATGTGTAGTGTTGAGTATAGATTAGAGGTTTAAGTGTTGTACTGTCTTTGCATATGGAATTCACTACATCAATAGAGAAGCGAAAGAAGTTTGACTGAACACTTGGTTTCACTAAATGTTTCTTTCCATTTCATCAGGATCTTAAATGTCTTTCGCCACTGGGTTGAACATCATTTTTATGACTTTGAAAGAGACCTGGAATTGCTTGAAAGACTAGAATCCTTCATTTCAAGTGTAAGAGGTATATTATTGAAAGGCTTGATTGAATCCTGTGTCATACATGAGTTTCTCTAAAAATAAACTAGTTATTCACATTTAGAAACTGAAATAATACTTAGATAACTGCCATCTGCTCTGAGGTCATGAACCTTGCCTTCCCAGGTGTTTGATGTCTTCTGCTTCTGCATTCCATCAGGGTTGGAGATTCTCACTGAGTAGCAGGCCGGTTGAGTAGCAGAGCACTCAGCAACCCCCTCACCTTTTCAAGTTTTTGAGAATACGTCTTTTAAAGAAGTCAAAGACTCTACAAATACATTTAAGATATTCGGGGGCTAGCTTGCTGCTGTTTCAGAGGACGAAAGTCCTATTCTCACCATCCATCATGCTGCTAATTGTTGCCTAAACCCCAACTCCATGCTATCTGATGCCCTCATCTGGCCTCTGTGAACACTTGAATACTCATGGTGTTTCTCTCTCTCTCTCTCTCTCTCTCTCTCTTAAGAATTTAGCATTTAGGCTGGGCAGTGGTGGCACACACCTTTAATCCCAACACTTGGGAACCAGAGGCAGGCAGATCTCTTTGAGTTCGAGGCCAGCCTAGCCTACAAGCTACACAGAAACCCTGACTTGAAAAACCAAAAAAAAAAAAAAAAAAAAAAAAGAATTTAACATTTTATGCCACCTCAAGGTTCCATTCCTTTAACTAAGTAAGAATATGATTAATTTTTCCTCCTATTCTTCTTAATCTTAATCTTTAATTTTGGACCTTTACATTGAAAAAATAGTACTTCTTCTGGAAAAGTATTGCAGGAAATCCCTTCTGCACTGGAAAGATAAGACTTTCCTGCTTAACATTTCAGAATTTCAGCCTATGAAATGAAACTCCAGGACTTGATAGTTAAAAATATAGATATTACCAAAATGTGTATTATTAAATAAACACACAGTATAAGACATTACCTAAAACCAATATAGCAAGCCTAGCTTTCATCATGTCAGGCTTGCTCTTCTTTTCAAAAAAATAAAATAAAAAAAAAGCAGGAAACAAATGTTTCCCCTCACAGCTTCCAAGGGCTCAGTCTGCGCTCATTTGACTCTATCATTCGGGGCTGTGATTGGAAAAAATAATGAATCAGAGGGTGTAAGAGATGAAGCTGTTCACCTCATAGCAGCCAGGAAGCTAAGAGCTTACTTGTTCTTTAAGGGAAATATTATTTAAAGTAGAGAATGCATTCTCCTTTGTCCTAACTTTGAGATGTCAAAGATAATTTTATTGTGTATTTGTATCTTAAAATTGTTCATAATACTGAATTAAGTTTAAATTTTATTTTTATTCATTTAATTTTTAAAAATTTTATGTGTATGGGTGATTTTGCCTGCATGTGTGTCTGAGGATCACATTCATTCCTGGTACCTGTGTTGGCCACAAGAGTGCACTGGAACTCTGGAACTGAACTTACAGTCATGAGCCACCATGTGGGCTGAGAAGTGGACCTGTGTCATCTGCAACAGCAGCCAGTGCTCTTAACTGCTGAGCATCTCTCCACACCCTCATTTTATATTTTTAGAAAGGGTCTCAGTATCTCAGGCTAGATTTGAACTCATTCATGTAGGCAAGGATGATTCTGGGCTCATGTTCCTCTTTCACCTTCTGTATGGTGGAAATAAAGTGTATCAAAACTATTAATGAGAACAGTAAAGTGAATATAATATAAGCTTTAAAATGTGTACATTAGATTTATTTATTTAGAGTGTGTGTGTGTGTTAATGTCCTACATTCTTTTCCTTTACAAATTATACCTCATAATAACCAAATATTTCATGAGAGAAAGTTCATTTTTTAATTGAAGTAGTTCACCTAATAATTAAAGAAGTAATGATATATCACCAGTCTACACTGCTAATAAAATAATCTAGGGGATAGAGAGATGGGCTCATTGGTTAAGGGTGCTTATTGCCCTTGCAAAGGACCTGTAATATGGCTCATAACTGCCTATAGCTAGTTCCAGGGAAGCGAACATCCTCTTCTAGTCTCCAAGGATTGTATACAAACACACACACACACACACACACACACACACAGATACACATGCACACACACATACACACACATACACATACACACACAGATACACAGACATACACACAGAGAGATACACACAAAGATACACATGTACACAGATATAGACACACACACACATGAACACTCATAAATACAAAAAAGAAAGAAAACAAGACATATAAGACTAAGTGTCTATATCTCTGGTTTTAAGAAAATCTAGAGGGTAAACATGGCAAATGTGCATGCCATAGATTGAAAATGCAAAAATGCAAACTTGGAAAGATCCATAGAACAAATAGCACAAGATAAGTAATTCAGTTTCTTCAGAAAATAAATTACAAGCATTTTGAGTGATAAAAGGGGAACTTGTATGTTAAAGAAAATGATATATTGACTTAATGTCATGCTTGTATCCTTTATAAAATTTTATTTGTTTGTGTGCATGGATGTTTTGCCTACACTTATTTTGTGTACCATGGAGGTAAGAAGAGTGCATTGGATCCCCTGGAATTGGAATTACAGCCTGTCATTAGTGCTTGGTACTGAACCTAGGCCTTCTGGAAGATCAACTAGTACTCTTAACTAATGAACCATATCTGCAGCCCCTCATGTCGTTTTAAAAACAAGTCAACTATATGAAAACATTTGAAAGTTAAATTTGAATACTAGCAAAATATTTGAGGATACTAAGATACCACTTTGCTGGATGTGGAGGCACATGTCTATAATATCAGCATTGAGGAAATGAGGCCCAAGGCTTGAGAGTTTGAGGCCTGTGTTTGTATTACATGGTGGAAATCAGTTTGAAAAAAAGGTGTTGGCGGTGGAGGGAATCAGTTTTTATATGTAACAGTGGTATTGTGATTATTTTGGAGTTTTTAAAATTATATATTTAAATACGGACAAAGTGATAAAATATCTTGTAGCTGTTGAAGCCAGGTGATAGTTAATCTTGCTGTTTGCAGTTATGCTTGTCAAGTATGCGTGTCAAGTAAAGGGCATTTCTGTTTGTTTGTTTTTTTTCCCTAGGGAAAGCTATGAAGAAATGGGTAGAGTCCATTGCTAAAATCATCAAGAGGAAAAAGCAAGCTCAGGCAAATGGAATAAGCCATAATATTACCTTTGAAAGTCCACCTCCACCAATTGAGTGGCATATAAGTAGACCAGGCCAGTTTGAAACATTTGATCTTATGACCCTTCATCCAATAGAAATTGCACGTCAGTTAACACTTTTGGAATCTGATCTCTACAGGTAAATAATATTCATTTCTTGCTTTATTTCAAGAACATTGGGTATACTTCTTAGCCTGTTTTCAGAATATTTTGCTAATTATTCATGGATGTTTTAAGAATAGCTCTGAGCCAGTCCAGTGAAAGGAGAGAACTGGCCCTCCAAGTTGTCCTCTGACCTCCACACATGTGCTTGCCACACCCGCCCCCCTCCGAAACACACACACTATAAATAATGGAAAAAAAAAAAAAAAAGGCTTGTTTGTTCTTCTGGGTGAGGTGTTTTTGTTTTGAGGCAGGCTCTTACAATGTAGTGATTAAGCCTAGATTAGAGGTTAGTGACCAGAAGATGACTAATTCCACAGAATAGCAGCTGCTTCCAAGGCTTCCTGCCCCCTCCTGATGCATTCTAGATTGCTTTAGTAGAGATAGTGCAGTCAGTCAGGGTGGATATGAGGTTCTTGGCAGACAAATGCATAGTATTAAGTGATTCGAGTCTTTCCTTTATTACAACCAGACCCAGTGACTACTATAGACCATGTAGGTAACTGCTCCCTGTTGAAAAATAAGCTCCTGCAATGACTCCTTCATAGCCTTTCTGAATCCAGAAGCCCCTCTTTTGGTATCCATGTGTGTTTGATGGGGTAAGTCTGTCATCCCAGCAGTCATGAGGTAGACGACAGCAGCATGATCCAGAGTTCTAGGTGAGCTTTAGCATATAGCAAGTTTAGGGCCAACCTGAGCTACATGAGGCCTTGCCTGAAAAAAAAAAAAATAGAGCAAACAAAAAAGTACATGTATCCTGAGAAGTTATCCTCATCAGGAGATTTTAAAAAATATTTTTAATACATTTTATTTAAATTAGAAACAACCTTATTTTACATACCAATCCCATCCTCTCCCTCCCATGAGATTTTTTATTAATTAATTTTTTGTCATGGGTGGCTTATTTGGGTGATGTCTGCATCACGTTGCATGCCTGGTGCCTTCGGGTATTGGATCCCCTGGGACTGGAGTTACAGACACGTGTAAGCCACCATGTGGGTGCTGGGAATTGAACCCGGGTCCTCTGGGGGGAGGAAAAAAAAAAGTCTTTTTAACTGTTGACCCATCTCTCCAGCCCGGCAGCTTTTTTTTTTTCTTAATAATTGCACTGGGAAAAAGCAAGACTATATAAACGTTAGTGCTCTGTAGGAGAGAACGAGAGATAAACCATTTCATTAGAATTGGTGTCTGTGGTTTGCCTGGCTGTGTTATTCAGAATCTCCCCTTTAATGTCCTACCAAGTGTTTATAAACATCTGATTAAGAATGCCATGCTATATTTTAAATAATGTGGAATTCGGTTAGTCTTCAAAATAGGTATGTGTTGTGCTTTTTGACAGGCAGGCATAAAGGAACTTGTTACTTGAGGCAGCAAAGCAAATAGTACTGAATAAAGTTTTCCCTCACAAGTGAATGTGAGATCAGAAAAAACAAAAACAAACAGAAAAATGAGATGGATATAATTTTTTAAAAGTATGTAGTTTTGCGTAGGCATGCTTGTGGCATAGAATTTTTTTTCTATGATTTGTTTGATAGGAGAAAGGTAACATACAGACATTGATATTTGTGGGTAAATGTCTAGTGAAATATAGTTCTAGGTAAGAGAAGTTATTCTTTAAAAAGCCAGATATATTGGCGCATGCCTGCAGTCCCAGCACTTGGAAGGTTGGTGGGAGAAAGGGCAAAAGGTCAAGGCTGTGCTCTGAATCAGAGAAAATTCCAGGCCATCTGGGCTACATGAGTCCCTGTCTCAAGAAAGCAATATATACACTCCAAAAGCTGTTAGCAAGTACCCATTTGTCTTCAAGTCTACTGAAACAAAAAGAAGTTTTTAAATATTGAAAACCAGAGGACATTGATGTCAATAACATTGGCCAGTTTTTAAATCATGCAATCCTGACTCATTAATGGTTTAATATTCTCTTCTGGTTTTTATTAGTTATTTCAAACATTCCAGAAATCCAGATATTCCAAAAATTCCAGATAAAAATGAGGGTTCATGGACAACAAAAAACAGTACAGATAAGACTGAAATTCTTACAATTCTCCCTAATTACACTGTTCTCTGTTCCTTCCAAGAAATTACTATTACCCAGGACTTGATGTTTATTTTTCCTGCTTATCATTATAATTTAGGTGTCTGTGTGCATAGCCCTAAGTAATACATAGCATTATCTTGCATATCTTAAAGCAACATATATTTATGATACCACTCTGTACCAAGTTTCTTTATTTAGATTGTTTTTGATATTTGTTCAAGTTGATGTCTAGTTCAATTTCCTTACTTTAGCCAAAGTCATAGAATATAATATGACTATTCTATAGTTTCTCTAGTTTCTTGATACTGAACTTCTAGACTGTTTGGGGTGTTTTGCTTTTGTAAACAATATAACACTGAGAATTCTTGTAAATGCATTCCTACTATTGTGTACGTTTATCCTTGGTGTAGTCATAGAGACTGAATTGCTTAGTCAGTTAGTATGTGTGTTCAGTGCTGTAAGAAATGACCAAGTTATTTGTCAAGTGATTGGGGTATGTCTTTACCTCATTACCAGCATTGGAGACTTCCTGCTTTCTACATTACCTTTGGTGTTATCATCAGACTTCTGTTAGTATGACAGGTATAAGATGGGATTTTATTGTAGGTTTAGGCTCCTCCCCCCCCCCAGTAATAAAGCATTTTTTTTATGTTTATGACTGGCTAGGTCTGTTTATATGTGACTTAACTTGCACATGTATTTCTCAGTTTATATTGTGGAAGCATTTAGATAATCGACTACTAATCTCTTGTAGGGTGAGTTGTATTGATTGGTGATGTTTTACAGGAAAGTACAACCTTCTGAACTTGTAGGGAGTGTCTGGACCAAAGAAGATAAAGAAATAAATTCTCCAAACTTATTAAAAATGATTCGTCATACAACAAACCTCACACTCTGGTTTGAGAAGTAAGTTTTTATTTACTCTATCTTATTGTTCCTCAGTAGCCATAATGTTAAGCCATACTTAAGCTAAAATCCTGATCTTGTAAAGAGGTTTCTTGTTTTCCAAGTGAGGTGAAGACACTTTTCTAAGGCACGGATATTTTGTTGTTCTTAGATGCATTGTGGAAGCAGAAAATTTTGAAGAGCGAGTGGCAGTGCTCAGTAGAATAATAGAAATTCTGCAAGTGTTTCAAGATTTGAATAATTTCAATGGCGTGTTGGAAATAGTCAGTGCGGTCAATTCGGTATCAGTGTACAGACTAGACCACACATTTGAGGTAAGTTTTAGTTTCAATATTTCATCTTTTGGAAGGGCAGATAAAATTAACATATGAGATTACTTCTACCTATTCTTAAGCAATTATTTTTTAAAAATCTGTCCTTTCCCTTACATACAGAGGTAGAATTATTAAAGTATGTATCAGCATATACTGGCAAGTGTGGATTTTTTCCAGTGGCACATTGGTAGTCTCATAAATGACAAAGAATTTTAAGAATATATTTAATATACAAATATTTCTTAGTTGCTTTTAATGTATAGTCAAAATATAACCCTTTCTAGAGCCTAAAATTATTTTATTTTAAATTATGGATTGTTTTATTTTAAACTATGAAGTAATATTTCTTTCAGAAAGTTTTGGAGATACAGAAGTATACAGATATTTTGTGTCTTTTAATTTAAAATTGAACACATTGTATGTAGATATTTGACATGCGTTTTATTTTTATACATTGTTCTGTTTATTAGTTTGTCTCTCAAAATAAAGGGTTTTGTGGGTGTAGCCACTATTTAGTGGCTACATAGTGTTCTGTCTTGTAGTTGAATTATAATTTAGTCTGTCATTCTATTTGGAAACAACTAAGTTATTTCTGATTTTCATTTAGATATGTAATTTATCATGGACCATTCATTTATTTATCCATGTGTTTCTGAAGCCCCAATTCTTTGCCTATATTCAGTTTCTAGGATGGAAGTCCCAGGTCATTTTCAGGCTTTTGGAACTTTTGATAAGGAGTTTACTATCAAAAAATGATATGTGTCCTGGGTATTACTATATTAAATTTTTACAGATTTCATGGGCCAAAAATAAAAGTTCTAATTTTTTATTGTATTTTTAAAAAATAACTAGGGAGATTACTATTGCTAATGTATTTATTAGCCACTTCCATTTTTTTCTTTATAGTTTCTCTGGTCATGCCCTCTCATTTTTCTTGTGGGTATTGTATTTTACTTATTTATATGGACTTCTTAGTCTGCTAAAGACATTAAAACAGACTATCAATAGACCCCCAGTTTCTGTATCAAGCAGAGTCTCTTCACTGTGGGTTCTTCCTTCATTTTTGTGCCTACAAGAGTTTCTCCCAAGTGAGCTGTAGACGGTAGGACCTCAAGTGTCTTATCATGATGTTGCCTTTAGAGACAGGTTCTTAACATCACTCTGAAAATCAGTCTAGCATTGTATTTAAAACTAAAACCAGACATACCCTTAGAGTAGAAACATAGAGAACAAATATTGTTCTCAAATACTCCAGACCATAAAGTCACCTGAGTACAGACATGGTGATTCTAGCATTGTTTCAGTAGTAGAAAACTGGAAGCTACCTGGGTGCCCGTCTGCTACAGAATGATAAATGCATTGTCCTGCACAGGTAGGAGGGATTGTTGTCCCTGAAGGTGAAAATTGAATAGGATCTTTGTATATTCCTCTGGGAGAATATTTGTGGATTTGTTTTTGTTTTTGTTTTTGAGAAAAACATAAGAAAGCTTCAGAATGACTATAATTCCACTCTACTGTAACAAATCCAAGCCTCTGAGTAGATTTGTGCAAGTATGTGGTTGTCAGGGATGTGAATGAGTAGTGGGCCATTTGCTCAGCATGTGTAAAGTTCTGGGCTCAAGCCAAGAGGTGGGGGAGGAGGGGAGGAGGAAGGGAGGGAGGGGGAGGGAGGGAGGGAGGGAGGGAGGAAGGGAGGGAGGGAGGGAGACATATTTTGATTGATTCACTTTTGCAATTCCTAACACTGGCCATTTCAGTAGGAAAGGGGAAAAGCACTTATTTTTTAAATTTATGTGTTTTCAACTTACATGTGCTTATCTGTTAAAGATAGTAACACAGCCACTTACATTAATAATTTTAATTCTGAGGGCTGGAGAGATGGCTCAGAGGTAAGAACACTAACTGCCTTTTCCTAGGACCTAGGTTTGATTTCTAGTACCCACATGTAGTCTGTAACTACAGCTCTAGGAAGTCTGACATCCTCCTCTGACCTCTTTGGGCACCAGGCACACATCTTGTGCACAGATGTGCAAACAAATGAGAATAAATAAATCTTTTAAATTTTTAATGAAAAAAATACTATTTTAATCCTGATTTTGTAAAACTGAAATTGTGTTCATTTTGGAGGTTAAACATTAAGGGGTTTTAATATTAGGCAACAGTATTGTAAAACTATATCTTATATAATGTATAAGGAATAATAGCATCAAACATCTGTGTATCTGGCATCCAGATTCATTAGCGTTGGGGGTGCTCATACCATAGCATACATCAGTTCTCTCTCTCTACCATGTGGGTTCTAGAAATCAAGTTCAGGTCAGAAGTCTTGGTAGCACACACTGAGCCATGGCGCTGGCCCACTCAGCATATCATCGACTTTCTTTCCACTTTAGAACAGTGTCTTAGTTGGGGTTTCTAGTGCTGTGAAGAGACACCATGACCATGGCAACTCTTACAATGGAGAAACATTTAGTTAGAGTGCCTTGCTTACAGTTCTGAGGTACATTATCATTGTGGCAGGAATCAAGGCAACATGCTGGCAGATATGGTGCTGGAGCTGAGAGGCCTTACATCTTGATCCAACGGCAACAGGAAGTGAACTGAGACAATGGGCAGAGCCGGCCTCCACAGTGACACACTTCTTCCAACAAGGCCACACTTCCTAAAACTCCCTTTGAGCACCGTTTTCTTTCAAACCACCACAAACAATTATGAGTTTTGTGCTTTTAATTTCCTCCCCCTATTTTTAATATTTGTATCTATATCATTTCATTTAGCATTTTTCATAATTTTTATTTAAAAGTGGTGTGTGTGGATGGGGTGCACATGTGTGCAGAAGCATAATAGATGCATGCACAGATATCCCTCAGGAGTGCCTACCTTGACAGAGTCTCTCTACGGAACCCTGGGCTTGCCAGGGAGCCCAAGGACCTACCCACCCACCTCTGCCTCCTCAGCACTGAGATTACAAGCAAGGGCCATGACGCTTGGCCTTTATGTGATGCTGGGTTCAGACTCGGGCCCTCATGCTTGAATAGGCTCAGATGTCCCCCCTTCCCCCAGCCTAACTATGCTCTGTGATGTTCAGTTTAGCAGATCCCAAGACCCCAGTCTAGTGTTTTGTCTTTTATTAAGTCTTTATTGACCCCCAAGGCCTAAAGCAGGAGGATTGAGAGTTCAGGACAAGCCTTCACTGTATAATGAAACCCCATCTCAAACAAAACAAAGATCTTTAATTTAGTTGAAAATTCATTTTGATTTTATTTTTGTTCTATATGGCTGCTCAGTTGCTCTCACACATTTATTCGAAGTCCACTTTAACCCACATAGACCTATTGTGCCTGCTGTATCATAGGTTAAGTGTTCATGTATTGGTTTGTTTCTGCTCCGTCTACTTTTTAACCTCTGATGTTTTTTTTTTTTCTGTGTAGCATGTCTAAAATACCATTACTTTAGAATCAACCCAAGTTTCACATTTTTAGTTTAACAGGAGTAGTGTTTAGATCTAAGTCACTGAGAAAGAAGTGACAATTTTATAGATGGATGTGGTGTACCTCTCCATCGGTTCCCATTTAACACTTTTTATGATTTCCTGACAGACACTGTCACTCTTTTGTTATCTATACCGGAGTCTTTTTAAAAATTTCCTTTCTCATGAAAATTTTTATATCTGGAAATACAGTTGAATTTTGTTTGGCTTTTATATATGGCAAGATTGCTGTGTTCTCCTATTAAAATTCCTATTAATGTATATGTTTGAGCTATTTTCCCCAGGGACAGTTGGGTATGATGTCTGGAAGGTGGCAGTATTATTCCCTGGTCTCTTGTTGTCCCTTGTTGGTGTAGGCAGGGGCTTGTGCAGAGTATTGACTAAGAGCTGTTTATTAAACAGCCACATTTGTGTTCTTCTTAACATAAAGGAAATAGATACATGGTTCTCAAGCATGAGGTTACTATGGGTTTGTGTTTATGTATATGTGCTTATATTCCTCATTGCATTGTAAATTACTTTATTTCCAAAAAGAAAAATGTAGTAATGAAACAAAAAAGAAATGCCTATGTTTACTTCATTCACTAGATTTTCTTCAAGTTTTCTTAACTTCCTACAGTTTTCTTATTGCTAAACTTTGCCCTCAACCTCAAAAGACCATTTAGTCAAAGAGCATTTAGTCCTAAAGGGTCATAGTTCTTCTTTCTGATGCTGCAATTTATGCCTGGGTGATTAAAATGTTAACAAATAAGGTCCTAGGAGAATATTTTTTTTCTTCTTATTTATTTATTTATTTATTTATTTATTTATTTATTTTTATAATTGTAATTAGACCAATTTTAAATTAGAAACAAGCTTCTTTTACATGTCAATACCAGTTCCTTCTCCCTCCCCTCCTACATTGCCCTCCCCCATCCCAACCCCTTTCTGTTCCCCAGAGAGGGTGAGACCTTCCATGGGGGAATCTTCAAAGTCTGTCATATCATTTGGAGCAGGGCCTAGATTCTCTCCTGTGTGTCTAGGCTGAAAGAGTAACCCTCTGTGTGGAGTGGACCCCCAAAGTCCATTCATGTACTAGGGATAAATACTGACCCACTACCAGAGGCCCCATGCATTGCCCAGACCCACAAATTGACATCCTTGCTCAGTGGGTTTGGAACAGTCCTATGCTGGATTCCCAGCTATCAGTCTGGGGTCCATGAACAACCCCTTATTCAGGTCAGCTGTTTCTGAGGGTTTCTTCAGCCTGGTCTTGACCCCTTTGCTCATCACTCCTCCCTCTCTGTAACTGGATTCCAGAGTTCAGCTTAGTGTTTAACTGTGGGTATCTGTTTCTGCTTCCATCAACTATAGGATGAAGGCTCTAGGATAGGATATAAGGTAGTTATCAATTTTATCATTGGAGAAGGGCATTTAAGGTAGCCTCTCGACTATTGCTTAGATTGTTAGTCGGGGTCAGCCTTGTAGATCTCTGGACATTTCCCTAGTGCCAGATTTCTCTTTAAACCTATAATGGCTCCCTCTATTATGGTATCTTGCTCTCCTCTATTCTTCCCTGATTAAATCTTCCTGCTCTCATATGTCCTCCTCTCCCCTCCTCTTCTCCCCTTCTCTTTCTTCTTACTCCCTCTCTCCTCCCCCCATGATCCCAATTAGCTCAGGAGATCTTGTTCCTTTCCCCTTCTCTGGGGGACCATGCGTGTTTCTCTTAGGGTACTCCTTGTTTCCTAGCTTCTCTGGAGGTGTGGATTATAGGCTGGTAATCCTTTGCTAGATCTAAAATCCATCTATGAGTGAGTACATACCATGTTTGTCTCTTTGCAACTGGGTTACCTCACTCAGGATGGTTTCTTCTAGTTCTGTCCATTTTCCTGTGAATTTCAAGATTCCATTATTTTTTTCCACTGAGTAGTACTCCATTGTGTAAATGTACCACATTTTCTCCATCCATTCCTCAGTTAAGAGGCATCTAGGTTGCTTCCAGGTTCTGGCTATTACAAATAATGCTCCTATGAACATGGTTAAACAGATGTCCAAGGAGAATTTTTTATTCCTTAGTCTTCTAAGTAGACTAGTAGAAAGAACACAAATTCTTAGTTTTTTATATTTATAGATTAAAAAACAGGGTTACTCATTTTAACAATTTCCAAAGGAATAAGACACTCCATTTTAAAAAATCATTTTAAGTATTTGCAAAATTTTATAAATTCTAAATAAAGTTCTTTATTCTTATGGATCCTTATATGATTGAATTATATTCAACTTCCATGTTTTAAAGGCATTGCAGGAAAGGAAGAGGAGAATTCTGGATGATGCTGTAGAATTAAGTCAGGACCACTTTAAGAAATATCTAGTGAAACTGAAGTCAATCAACCCACCATGTGTGCCTTTTTTTGGTAAGTTACTAAATATATATACTGTATTTTGAAGATCAATGTGTTGTAACCAAAAGGGACGGGGTCTTTCTAGATAGGTTGTCCTTATACATATGAATTTATCATTTGTCTGTACTGATAAATAAAAGGCAAAAATCTCTGTTTCCTTTTCTATATAATGAAGATCAAGATAATTGTCTCTAAAAGTTGTTACAAGAATTTAAAATATTTTTCTTAACACAGTCTTATGAAGACTCTTATGAAGTACAGCTATTATTTTTATTTATATGTATCACAACTGCAATATTTCGGTGTTTTTTTAATTATTATAAAAGGGCTTTTATAGAGTCTATAAACTCAGAATTGCAACATTACTAATATAAATTCTATTGGGCAGAGCTTTAGAATGTTAGCTTTTATTAAATATGATTATGTGGAGCCATAAATACACACTCTGAGAAAAGCATCATTGCGCACATTTTGTGTAAATATCATCGAGTGTGCTTATAGACACCTAAGTAGTACCAGCCAGTCATTTATTATGACCTCTTTAGAGTTGTTTCCTTTGTTGTTGTTTGTTTTGGATGGAGTCTAGCTTATATTGCCCAGGTTGACCTCAAATTCCTAGGCTCACCCAGTTCTGCCTCTTCCAATATGCCATGCTTTTAACGTGGCCTTGAGACACAGGAAATGTGAGGCAAATGCCAGTGTGGCACAGCACACTGTTTACAGTAAACTTTTCCTTATAAGTAAAATTGCACTTTAAAATAATGGTAAAACTCTAGCATAGTAATGCATGTGCAAGTAACATAACCGTCCTTTATGATTACAAAATATCATCTACCTGATATACTTATATTGCCATATGTTCATATGATGGGTCAGCAACAATCTGTTGTTTATACCAGAGTCACCAGAAACTCCCGAGTCATGCACTGTGCTGTAGTATTACAACTGCAGCAATTTCTTCAGCTCCCTTTTTGTGAAACCCGTCATTAAACATATACTGTACTACTGAGCTACACCGAGGCCTTTATTGTAATCTCTTGGTACCACTGTTGTATATATTGTCTGTGGTTTAAGCATAATTATGTGTCACGTGACTGACTTCGCTATTGGAATTGGATGATTCATTTAAATCAAAGTGTTTTAACCTTAGCACTATTGATTGAAGAGGGAAAATTGTTGTGAAGGGTTGTCAATTACCTTGTAAGGTATTTAGTCGCCTCCTGTTGCTTAACAATGAGTGGTAGTACCCCAGACTTGTAATTACAGAAATGTTTAAACATATTCCCAACTCTCCCTGAGGGACAAAATTGCTTTTATTGAAGAAACACTAGTTTAAATGAGTCAGTGATTATGCATAAAAATGGATTAGAACCTTTTTCACGGTCTAAATGATGGGTTCCAAGAAGCAGTTTGTCTGCTGTTCTTAAACAAAATTGCTTAATTTGTTAATAGTCACTTAAAGACTATTGTTATTAAATATTTTTAAATCAAATATTAAAACATTTCTTTAGACTGAGTTTTACCCATGGTGTTTGGATATGCTTAGTTTGCCATTTCTTAGAATAGTAGCCTTTGATTTTAGTAATATAGTCTTCATTTTCTTTTTATTTAAACTCTGTGCTACAAATTAATAATCACTCTGGGCCTGGGAGTTTTGCCTTTTGGCCTCTTCAGACGTGGCTGCTGGGTTCTACAGTGTCTTTCTGCTCTCCTAGACCAGGTGTCTTCCCAAATGATTGATTAAACAAGACCAGTCTTAAAATAACTTGAATTGCTTTTTAACTAGGAATATATTTAACAAATATTCTGAAGACTGAAGAAGGGAACAATGATTTTCTAAAGAAGAAAGGGAAAGATTTGATCAATTTTAGTAAGAGGAGGAAAGTGGCTGAAATTACTGGAGAAATTCAGCAGTATCAGAACCAGCCGTACTGCTTACGGACAGAACCAGAAATGAGGGTAAGTGTTTCTTTGTCTTTGAGAGAGATGGCGTTAAGTCCTATGTAATCACTAAGAAATGTCATAGTGATGCACAGTGCTCCTTTTTGCTTTTGGAAGTAAGTTAACCTCCACCTAGCAAGGTAAATATAGGTGTCTACACTGTCGGCACTCACTACAATCAAGTAGAGGTGTCCACACTAACAGCACTCACTAATGTCAGGTAGAGGTGTCTACACTTTCAGCACTCACTACTGTCAAGGAAAGGTGTCTACACTATCAGCACTCAGTACTGTCAAGTAAAGGTGTCTACACTGTCAGCACTCACTAATGTCAGGTAGAGGTGTCTACACTGTCAGCACTCCTCACTAACGTCAAGTACTTTCTCCTGGGAGTGTTGCTTCTTTGTGTATCAGTTCAAGCAGCTCTTCTAGAAAGTGACAAAGGGAATGGAACCATACAATAGAATAAAACCCACTGCTTCTGAGTGATAGCCAGTTTAGATATTCCACATATGCCAATACAACATTGAATGGTTCATCCTGCCATAAAATCACCGTGGGGCTTTGGAGAATAGTAGGTATATATGTATGCATCACAGATTGTTTTTAACATTCTGTCAGTTAGTGTTCCATTATGAGTAGTAATATTTAATATGGATTATACAATACCACAAAATATGGAATGAATTCTAAATAAGAGTAAATTATAATACCATGTTCATGTAGATGAGTTTTATGGTGTTTTTGCTTGAGGTTGAGAGCACATTGTAAGTGTCAATCACATTGTAACTATCACAGTCACTAGTTACATTGTAACTATCAACCACTGGTCACATTGTAACTATCAGTCACTAGTTACATTGTAACTGTCAATCACTAGTCACATTGTAACTATCGGTCATTCCTTACATGTAGACAACTAAGAAAATGCAGAGCTTCTATAAAGCCCAGATTAGAGTCTGCAATGCATTTCCTATAGAAGTAATGTTGTACTGCATATAGTTGAGTACACTTCTGCTGGTATGTTTATGTAATCCTCACTGGGCTTCTTACCATCATTCAGAGCAAATCTGCCTTCCTTAAAATTGAGTCCAAGTAAATTTAAAATTAAACAGGCCCACGCATGATGGTTTATGTATGTAATCCCAACACTTAAGGGGTAGCAGCAGCTGGAGGATCAGGAATTTGGGACCACCTGACAGATAGAGGCAGCCTAGGCAACATAAGACCCTGTCTCTGCATAAATAAATAACTTAGGCATTCACTTTTCAAGCCATAGTTAACCAATTTAAATACTGAAAAATAAGGCAAAGGTTGGGAAAATCAAGAATGTGTCTGTTACAGCTTTACAGAGGACAAAATTACTGTTGCCTGATAGCATCTTTGTTTAGCCAACTTGTGAATTCAAGTAGGAATGTATGTTAAAGCAGCAATGTTTCTGACATTTGTAGGATGAAGATGGCTCATTTTACCTACTGCTAAAGTAAAACCCAATGTCTACTGTTATATGTGCTCCTAACTATATAAAATTCAAAAAAACTATACAGCTGGGCATGGTGGCACACGCTTTTAGTCTGAGCACTTGGGAGACAGAGGCAGGTGGATCTCTATGAGTTTGAATCCAGCCTGGTCTACAAAGCCACACAGAGAAACCCTGTCTTGAAAAACCAAAAGAATATAAATAAATAAATAAATAAATAAATAAATGGTAAAAAGGCAGCCAGACATAGTGTGGAAAAAAAATTTAAGTTAAGCTAAATCCAGTAATTAGATTCCAATGCTCATTTTTTTTTTAAGAAAGCATAAGAAATGCATTGAAAAATTTGTGCACAAAGAGTTTAGAATTAGCATAACAATGAATTAGAAAATACCTGTTTGAATGACTGAATAGAGATTAGTGAGGGCAGTCCTAGAACATCTATTAGATGATTAATGTATTCACACACATGATAAAGGCCATTAGATACTCTGTACTAAAAACTAGAAGCATTGATGTCTTTGGTTAGAGGAAGAACTCTATCCCCCCCTCCCCCACTTTCTTTTACGTTTGAGCTACATCCCAAGCCCAAGTGTAACTAACTCAAACCATTTCATTATTATACAGTTTAAAAACTGAGGTGCAGAGCTAGTGAGATGACTCAGCATTTAAGAGCATGTACTGTGTACACAGGACCAAGTAGCTCCAGCTCCAGGGGCCCCACAGGCACCCGCACTCATATGTGCACACATGCATTGTTTTGGGCATTTTACTAACTCACTTCAATTTTCTACTTAAAAAAACTTAAATTTAAGCTTAGGATATATATATTTGAAGTAAATATTTTTGGATAAATACAGTGTTTTGGTCTTACGGGATAGCACAGAAAAGTTTAAAATTATAATTATATTTAAAATTACTTTTGAATATACTTTAATCCAGTTATTGTCACATTTTTTCCTGCTTATCCACATCCTGTGGTTTTCCATCATAATCTTCATTGTAAACTCTGTTGGTAGATGAATGTTGGTAATTTTGCTATCATAGTGAGAAGGAATATAGTTGCTAAGAGACAAGTGATGCTAATGACTGAGCTGAGAATCCGTTCATATTAATTAACTATGTGGCTAGGATATAATGTCCTCAGAAATTGTACAGTCTTGGTCATAAGTAGAGAGTAGAATAAGCAATCTTTATGAGCATCTCAAATACTGTGATGTCTTAATTTGTTTTAGCGATAATGTTAATAGGATCTTATTTTAGTAAGACCAAAGTTATATACATGTATTATTTCTGTGTTTAATTCTAGAGATTCTTTGAAAACCTTAACCCCATGGGAATTTTATCTGAAAAAGAGTTTACAGATTATTTGTTCAACAAGTCACTAGAGATAGAACCGAGAAACTGCAAACAGCCACCTCGATTTGTAAGTTCACTATAATTATGGGAATTTTTTCTTTTTTTTTAAAAAAAATATTTTCAATGTTTAACAGCCTGTTGTCTTAAAATTGTTATATAAATCAGTTGCTGTTTTGTTGTTTTACTCTACAGTACTATTCTGTTTCTAAAATTATATAAGGTGGGGATGAAACTCAGAGATGAGTGTTTGCCCATATGAATTAGACCCTTTTGATAGGAACTGATTTTTAAAAATAGTACTGGATATAGAAACTAGGTTCTACATGAAAGCAAAGTATCCTTCATTTTAGTACCATTATTTAGCTGTTCATTTTTTTTAACCTCCTGACGTAAGAGGAAAGTTATAAGAAAGTGAGGCCTAAAAGCAAGTAGCTGGATGGAACAAATAAAATACCAGGGAAAATGACTTGCAGTGTCAGCACATGCCTTTAATTGCAGAGGGGGACAGAGGAAGGGTGGATCTCTGTGCGACCAGCTCTACAGAGTGAATTCCAAGACAGCTAGGGCTACACAGAGAAACCCTGTTTAGGAGGGAAAAAAGAAAGGAAGGAAGAAAGAGAAAGAAAGGAGGGAAGGAAGGGAGGGAGGAAGGAAGGAAGGAAGGAAGGAAGGAAGGAAGGAAGGAAGGAAGGAAAAGGAAAGGCAGGCCAGCCAGGGAAGGAATAAACAAATGTATCACAATATCTCTAGCATGACTGTGGCTCCTGCCATTAGGGTTCTGTGGTTACACTGGAGGTTTGCAGTGGCAACAGCAAGAGTGGAAAACCAATCTTAAGTAGCCAAAAGTAAGACAAGGTGTGGAAAGGAATAAAAACAATCAGAACAGTGGTTCTTAACCCACCTGATGCTGGCAACCCCCCAGCCATAAATTGTTTGTGTTGCTACTTCATAGTTCTAATTCTGCTACTTTTATGAATCATAATGTAAACATCTGTGTTTTCTGATGGTCTTAGGAGATCCCTGTGAAAAGGTCATTTGACTCTCCCAAGGCATCGAAACCCATAGGTTGAAAACACCTACTGTAAAATCTTGTTAATTCTGTTAGTATAAGAACAGCCAGGTATCCTCAGCCATGTGCACAGAGCCTCTTTGATTAATGGAGTACCCAGAAGGTTCTCAGTAAAGCTCAGTGACAGAGCTCTGGGAGGGTGATGCCTCTGTCCTCTGGGGATGCTGGCATCAGCCAGGGGCTCAGCGGCTGCCTTGGCTCTCCTGTTGCAGTTTGCAACACCTGTAGTCTCCACAGGTACCTGTACACATGCACACATGCATACACGCACACATACACAGACACCATTAAATATAATAAAAATGAATATGTTGGAAAAAAATTGAGGCTCACTGGGCGGTGGTTAGCATCACTGTTTGCTCATGCAGAGGACCTGGGTTCAATTCCCTGCACCTATATGTCAGCTTACAACCACCTACAACTTCAGTTCCAGAGGATCTGATGCCTTCTTCTGGCCTCCATGGGCACCAGGCTTGTACATGTTGCATATACATACATGCAGGCAAAACGCCTATTCACATAAAATAAAACTTAAAACTGAAGTACATATACATATTATGTCACATAAATTCTGTTTCCTGGTAAATGTTTGTGAAATTAACATACAAGTGGTGTGAAAGAGAAGTTTAGGATCAAGTATTTAGGAGCAAAAAAAAAGTTGTTTACATGATAATTTTCAGGAATTTTATTGCTAAATTTATGTTTTGAAAGATTTAGTTATGGAGCCCAGGATAAACAATCTAATCAAGACTGGAAATTACTATAAAAATGCCACAGGCTGCCCTTGAAGATGGTGATTTTATTATCCCTTTCAAATAAAATAGCTGTTGGTTATAAACAAATTGCATACACGTTAGTGCTATTTAACTATACTTACTTACTTCTCCTAGCCTAGGAAATCAACCTTTTCCTTAAAATCTCCTGGAATAAGGCCTAACACAGGCCGACATGGCTCTACCTCAGGCACATTACGAGGTCACCCGACACCTTTGGAAAGAGAACCGTATAAGATAAGCTTTAGCAGGATCGCTGAGACCGAGCTTGACTCAACAGTGTCAGCACCCACCTCTCCAAACACACCGTCCACTCCCCCTGTGTCTGCTTCTTCAGACCACAGCGTGTTTCTAGACGTGGATCTCAATAGTTCCTGTGGTGAGTAGATACATAAACCTCTTGGTGAGAAGAGGAATTTTAAGTCAGTCATTACTTCTTTCCAATTGGGGAGCTGTAGAATCTTCAGTACTCATGTGTGCTGGTCAGTTTTAATTGTCAACTTGACATAATCTAAGTCACCTGGGAAGTCTTACTAAGGGAGTGTCTAGGTCAGGTTGACCTGTGAGCAGGTCTGTGAGGAACTGTGTTTATGACACGGGTTGAGAAGGGCAGACCTGACTACTGTGAGGAGGAGATCCAGAACTACACACAGTGGATGTGAGCCATATTAATACACACCTTTAATCTAGTGCTCAGGAGGCAGAGGCAGGTGATCTCTAAGTTCAAGACCAGCCTGGTCTACATAACAAGTTTCAAGCCTGCCACGGCTACATTGGGATATACTGTCTCCTAGAAAACAGTGAAAGTGACTAAACACGAGCATGCAAATACTCACTGCTCTCTGTTCCTGCTTATGGACTGTAACAGGGAACTGTGGGCTCAAATAAGCTCTTTCTCCTCAGACTTGCTCTTGTCAAGGTATTTTAGCACAGCAACAGGAAGCAAAACTAAGATACTATGTTGGTGTGGAAAGTGGCATCTAAATGTGGAAATAATGCTTAATATAAGGAGCAGAGCATCACTTATGCATTGTGTATGTGTGTGTGTGTGTGTGTTCTAATTTGTTAATGAAGATTCTTTATTACGTTTTGTAGTAATGGATAATAAAATAAGGACATAAATTCCATAAAAGAAATTAAAAGGGATTATGATAGAGAAAAATTTACTTAGTCTACAAAAGGAAAAGCATCCTAGGCACATTGAGTATTAAGTTCAAGTTACACTAGCATGTCAGAAGATGGTGATAAAGTTTTCTGTTTATTTGTATAGTGCATTTTACTTTTGCAGGGGAGTGATAGTGTTAAGACAGGGTCTCTCTACAGAGCCCTAGCTGTCCTCAATATGTAAATAAAGCTGGCTTCATACTCACAATGTAGACCAGGCTGGCCTCATACTCACAGAGATCCACCTGCTTCTGTCTCCCAAGTGCTGGGATCAAAGGCATGAACTAGTGCATTTTTTAAATGAAAATATCTAAAGAGATCATCCATGTTAGCTTTCTATTGAAATGAATTTTTCTCTTTCTAATAGGCAGTAATACCATCTTTGCTCCAGTCCTCTTGCCCCAGTCAAGTAAGTAAGATATGTTGGTTACAGTGAAATGACTATAAAGATCATAATCTGGCTGATTGAAGGAATGCTTACATTTGGGGGCTTAGCAACATTTAAAGAATAAATGAAACAAATGTTTTTCTTTCATTGTTCCCTCTGCCCCTCACCCCACCACCACAGATGCTAGGCAACTACAATACTGAGCTGCAACCCCAGACCAAAAGAAAATTTTATAAATGGTCTGAATTACTTACAACTTTGTGCTGTTAAATTTTGTTAATTTTCATTTAAATCATTTTTACCTGTGTTTTAGAGACTGAACTTTTCCAAACTACTGCCCATCTTCAGACTTCTTAGGGATCAAATTAAGTAACTACAGAGAACACCCAGCATGTGTCTTGGCCTGAGATGTAGAGTAAGTCCATCTCAGTTGCCTGGCTTCTTACCACTTCCAATTGATTTCCCCAGAGAAAAGATACATGTCAGTTCTTCATGTTTGTAGGGTACCTATCTGCATTCAACCAACCACAGTCTGAAACTGTGTTAGCCAACAGGGGCTGCACCTGAACTTGAACATGCAGAGGCCTTTTGCCATTGGCATCATTCCCTAAACAATGATTTACATAAGGGTTACATTGTGGTGAGTAAGAGAAGTAACATCTAGTGACAATTTAAAGTCATGGGCTCCATACATACACTCTGTCGTTTTATTTAAGAGACTAAAGCATCAGGAAACAGGTGTACTACATTATATTCACTAATGCCATCAAACCAGTCACCAGATACCAAGGGACAACTGTTACCAGGTTCCCTGACTAGCCTTCTTTGATCATTCATTCTTCATATCTTATTTACTGAAAGGATTATTTTTAGTAAAAACTATTCTACTATTCATATTTCATAATCTATTAAGTAAATGTTAATCCCTTTTTAAAAATCTGTGTAGTAATGTGTGGGTGCATGTTTGTGTGGGTACTTGTGTATGTGCACAAGTTTGAACACATTCATGTAGAGATCAGAAGTCAACCTCAGATGTCATTCTTCCCGCAGGAGCTCTCACTAGCTTGGAGCTCACTGATTAGATTGGACTTACTGGCCTTGAACTCCAGGGCTCCCCCTGTTTCTGCCTCCCCAGTTCTGGGATTGCACATGCATGCCACTATGCAAAGCTCCCTCTTCCTCTATCTCTTTCTTCCTCCTCCTTTCTTTCCTCTCTATTTTTTTTTTTTTTGTGGGGGAGTAGAGGGAGAAAAGCAGTGTTAAATTTTATTTGTAGGTATATTGATGTGTCCATTTTGGCATGTGTTGAGATCAAGCTCTGGTCCTCACGTGTGTGCAGCAAGCACGCTATCGGCTGAGCATCTCTAATGTTGCTAACTTTCAGTATGCATTTGTTTAACAAATCACCCAAGTAGGATCACAACTTTGGGAATAATTCTCTCTATCTGGAAGAACTCTGCATGTAGCATCGTGAAATGTATGTGATTTAGACATCAGAAGAGTACGTGTAGTCCTTGAAGTGTTTTGTTCCATGTATTTTTGAATGTTTATGAAAATGACATATGAAAAGAATGTCAGAGGCAGATAGTGCCATCAGATTCTTAAAATGACCTTAGCAACAGTTCCCTGCCTCTTGCTCTCCCCCTTGTTCTTGTTCTCGGATGGCATGTTCATGTTCCTAAATGATGTCACTATGTTGTTCTCCCTTCTGGATCGTTACTTTTAGACAGTTAGGCTTTGAAAGCAGCACATTCTCCCTTGTATCATGTGTGGATCACTGCTAAGTCATGTGTAGCATGCTTGATACACTGCCTTTGTAGTACACCTGTTTCCTGGTGCTAATAATTGACTCATTCCCACTTTGTGCTGTGCGGAAATAGCTGCTCTTTACATCTCTCATGTACTTTCAGAGCAGTTTTCCATGAAGCCAGGCCACTTAAGAAACTGATCTGGGTCTTTACAATTCTTTTCTCTTTAACTCAAAAGTGTGTTTCCTGGTGTCCTTCTTAGTGTCTCTGACACAGTAAGTATATTACAGGCTCTGTCACTAATTGAAGCTTCAGCTCTGCATATTTCTTGGCTTTATTGAAATTTATTTAGGTTTCTTTTGCTTTGTGGTGGAAATGTCCGTACTCTGTGTATTAGTGACATACTTCCAGCTCTAGGCCTAGCTCTGCCATGTCATTTCCAGAGCAAGCTGACTTTCCAGAGAAAAGACTCTAAGTCAAGTGCCCAGTGAAACTGCTGCGCGTGCAGTGAGGAAAAAAGGTTTCCTTTCTAAAAGAATCGTAAAAGCCTATCGTTAGGACTGGGAATGCCTCTCCATGTTATGGTGCTTGCCTCGCACTTACTTCTAAGGCCCACCAAACCAACAGACAAAACCCAGTAAGCTTTCCAAATCAGCTTTCCAAATCAGAGAGAAATAGCCAAGATGTTTCCATTGTATCTTACTCATTTTAATTGTCCTGATGCTTGGCATTGCTGTATTGTTGTTTATTCATTATTTATAGCTGTGATAGTTTGCTCTTCTAAATAGTCTATCAAATGTGTACATTTGCTTACTGTGTTTGGTTGAAATACAGTGGAGTCCATTAGCAGTATTTATATTACCAACTTTAATTTGGGATTGCTTGTTTATGCATAATAACTAGATTTATTTTGTATTGGAAATAGAGTTTCTATTTAGAATGGTCTTCCTCTGGAAGCTAATGTGCCACATGTACAAACATATATACACATGTACTCACACACATTTTCAGGTTTTATTTTGGTTTTTTTTCCCCTTTAGTTTTTCAAGACAGGGTTTCTCTGTGTAACTTTGCCTGTCCTGAACTCCCTTTGTAGACCAGGCTGGCCTCGAAATTCATAGAGATCCACCTTCCTCTCCCTGCTGAGAGATTAAAGGCATGCTGGGATTAAAGGCATGCACCACCACCACCTGGCTTTTGTTTTGGATTTTTAAAATGCTTTTAGAGGAGGGTTTTGTGGTGACATCTTGCTTGTACAAATAAAGCCTGTCTGATGGTCAGAGGATGGAGCTTTCCAGGAACTCGCTTTGTAGATCAGACTGGTCTTGAACTCACAGAGATCCACCTGCCTCTGCCTCCCAGTGCTGGGATTAAAGGCATGCACTGCCACTACCACCCAGCTAGCTCAGTTGGTAGAACATGACACTCTTAATCTCAGGATCATGGGTTCATGCCCCATATTGAGTGCCAAAATGTAGATGGAATTCTTAATTGGTCTAATTAATAAAAACCCGGAGTCAGATATAGAGGAAAATGCTGAGAGGTCAGAGAGAAGGAGCAAACCACTGCCACACCTTACCTCCTTAGCGTCTCTGCAGACAGGAGAGCGAGTTCCTGTTTCTCCCTGCTTATGTCCTGTTTCCATCCTGCTAGCTCACTTCCTGTCTATCTGTGCAGACCTCCAGACCTCTTTGGTTAGCTAGTGGCAAGCTCCATCCTCTGATCTTCAGACAAGCTTTATTTGTAAAAGCAAGATGTCACCACAGGGTTTCTGTTTTGTTTTTAAGGTATTGATAATCAAATCTAAGGCCCCATGCATGCTAGGCAAGCATTCCACCACTGAACTACATCCTCAACTTTATTTTTTCTTTTAACATACTTTTTGAGACAGTCACTGAGTTGTCCAAACTGGCCTTAAAGTTTGTGACCCTGTTCCCTTAGTACATCAAGTTGCTGTAATTACGAGCCTGTACCACCAGGGCCAGTTCAGAATTTCATCATTAATCTTAATAATGTACCTTCAGCTACCACATGCCAGTCACCATGGTAAATCCTAGGGTTATAAACACATGCACAAGGTGTCCTCTAATGCTTAGAATTTTGGTGGAGAAGACAGATGCACAAACAAACAACTATGGTTTGACAACCATGGTACCAAAAAAACGATCATAAGCTGTAGTGGAGTTTTGTCCTGTACCTGTACTGTGAACATAAACCAGTTTCTTCTCCCCCAGAGACTTTCTTCAGCTCATGTGGAAGTTTACACAAACTGAGTGAAGAGCCACTGATTCCTCCTCCACTTCCTCCTCGAAAAAAAGTTGACCATGATGCTTCAAATTCCAAGGTAGTCATCTAGACCTGGGTTTGCCTCAACTTATGCAAAGTTGTGAATCTTCAAAATCATACTCATCTTTAGAGTATTTTTAGAGTGTGTCAATCACAATTTACCCACACTCTATGGATTTTCAACACTTAGATAGTCATATTTGAAAAATACTTTAGTCATTTAATAAATTTTTTAAAAAACTTTTTTAAAAAGTGGGAAAATTCTGATAATCAGAAGTACATTGTCTTTCTTGTACAGATTCGGTAGGTGTGTGTGTGTGGCGGGGTGAAATTCCTATTTGAAAGAACCTGAAAACTTTAGAACAGTGCTACTCAAATGTAAGGGCATGTCTGAATCTTCTGAAAAACGTCTTACAAGTGGGTTGTTGAGCCCCAGGTTATAGGGCTACAGTTGGACCTGGGAATTGGCTATGCTAAGCCATCTCCTGCTAAGACTGACACTGCTGGTCCCTGAATCCCACTTTGAGATCCACTGCTTTAAGCACCATGGAGAAAAATAGAAGTATATGCTCAGTGAGTAGAAGCTAAGCATTAAATACCGCTGATTCCATGTCCTTTTGTGGCTGTAAAACTGTATCATTTTTACTGACCTGTTGCCATAAATAAGCTTTATAAATTTCTGAAATGATGGAAACAAAGCAAGATGATATGGGGCTCTATGTTTTTAACATTCAGTGAAAACATTTTATATATCCAAATGTTAAACTGAGCCCAGAATTAAATGAAATAATTTAGTCAGGAATGTGATAATTAACCACATTCATTTAATTTGGGCCTCTAGATTTAACTTGACACAGAAGAATTTTGCAGTGCTTTAAAATTATCTTACACAGTGTTCAAGAGATTAGACATGCCCCTTTTTGTTTTGTTTAGGGAACTATGAAATCTGATGACCCTCCTGCTATCCCACCAAGACAGCCTCCTCCTCCGAAGATAAAGCCAAGAGTTCCTGTCCCCACTGGTGCGTTTGATGGGCCTGTGCACAGTCCACCTCCACCTCCTCCAAGAGAGCCTCTTCCTGACACCCCTCCACCAGTTCCTCTTCGGCCTCCAGAACATTTTATAAACTGTCCATTTAATCTTCAGCCACCTCCACTGGGACATCCTCACAGAGACCCAGACTGGCTCAGAGACGTTAGTACATGTCCAAATTCACCAAGCACTCCTCCCAGCACACCCTCTCCACGAGTGCCACGCAGAAGCCATTTGCTCAGTTCCAGTCACAACAATCTCACTCATCCTCCAGCTCCTCCTGTTCCACCAAGGCAGAATTCAAGCCCTCACCTGCCCAAACTGCCACCAAAGACCTACAAACGGGAACTTTCACACCCACCATTGTACAGACTGCCTTTGCTTGAAAATGCAGAAACTCCTCAATGACCTTAGCCATGCGTAGTCATTGACACTGGAATAGTATTTGTAAAGGTTTTTAATTTATTCAAAAGAGGCATAGTATTTTAGTACTTTTTACAAATAATGCTCTTACAAAAATGCTACTGATCAAATAAGCTTTTAAGAATTAGAAAAACCGTCAGGCATGGTGGTGCACACCCTTAATCCCAGCACTCTGGAAGCAGAGGCAGATGGATTTCTGAGTTTGGGCCAGCCTGGTCTGTAGAGCGAGTACCAAGACAGACAGGGCTACACATAGAAACCCTGTCTCAAAAAAAAAAAAAATCAAGAAAAGAACTCTAAAAATTAAAATGCAAAAGCCCTTCACCATAACCCTCAGGTGATCAGTAGCATTGCCTTGTCTCAGTTTCTCAGTGCTGCCCAAAGGCCAGTATAATGAATTTCTATTTGCACTGTAGACTCTGCTAAAATATGGCTTAAAATGATACTGACTGCACTGAAAGGGGATAGTGTTCTCGAGGAATTTCTCAAATTTGAGTAATAGATGCCTTTTCATGGCAACAAATTTACACAGATACAAAGATGTACTGTGATGTTACTGGTTTTTAAACCCTCTGACTATCTTCTGTGTTTTAACTTTATTTGGTTTTTACATCTAGTGAATAACACCCACTGTTCTTAAACTCTTTGATGCCATGTCTTAAATGCCAGTATTTGCTGCTGAAGACAAAACCAGAAAATAGAATGGAAATAATAGAATGCACTGTGTTTATTATTTTGTTAAAATTACAAACAATTCTATATAACCCAATTATAGAAGAAAAGGGGCATGTATCTCATTAAGATGCACCTTTTGTTTGCAGTGTATGGTGTCTTTAGCTAATGATTTGCCTCTTGTTTGGGAAAACAAAGTTAATATGCCATGTATGTACAGTTTATTTATATTGTATATATTTAAAGATAATGCTAATAACCTATATAAATTTAAGTGACTTGAGGCCTATAATACAATCTGCTATTTTACTAATTTGTAAGTCAAGAACAAAAGTTTCTTATGGCATAGGAACCAACTGCCAACTGCCTTGTCTTCAAAACCTATTAACTTTCTTTAATCTCGTGTTAATTGAAATTTTTTAAAAGTTTTTTCCAGATTGGTAATATTTGAACAGAAAATACTTAAAGCTTTATTAAATTTTTAATCAGGCAGAGGATAAAGCTTTTGTCATTTGGACGTTCTCGTTCGAAGTGGTCAAAGGGTGTTATGCCGATAGAGCAGTAGCAGCAGTTGTAAAGTAGCCAAAAGCCACGTTGTTTATCTACTGGTCTGTGGCCTTTGACTGTGCTTTGTATCAGAGTTCTTAACAAGATTAATAAATCACCTCAGTCTTAATTTTTAAAAGATTTGCAATATTGTTTTTTTATCACAAAGAACAAAAGAAAGCTGGGTTCAGTGGCATACAGCTGTAGTTCCAACAGTTGAGAGGTCGAGAGATAAGGAGCTGGAGTTCAAGGTCAGACTCAGCTATGTAATGAGTTTGAAGCCTACTTGGGATACAGGAGACCATCCTGCAAAAAACAAAACCACCAACAAAGCTGAAAAGAGAAAAATCTACAAGAATCTCTCATCTATCATATATATATATATATATATATATATATATATATATATATATATATATATATATATATCATCTATCCATTTATCACCTTTGTGTGAGTATTTATGTGGTGTGCAAACCACAGATCCAGTGTGAAAGTCAGGCCAGTCTGCAGGAGGCCATTCTCTCCTTTACTAAGTGAGTCCTGGAATTCAGGTACTTGGTCTTGCTGGCCACCTTTTGGCCCCAGGGGATGTAAATATTAGAGGATTAACCTTTTTTTCCTTTGAGAGCAAGTAGCAAGTTCCCAGCCAATCTTTTTTATGTACTCATATAAAAAGACAGATGCACAGTAGGAAACTTCTTGAGCATAACCATTTGTGATAGGACCTGGATCTATAGCTGCCTAGATCTATAGCCAACAGCTCTGTGTGAGCCATTCTCCAGGCAACGAAAAGCACTGTCGCTTGCTTGCTTGCTTCAGTAGCAGCCAACCCGGCCGCTTACAGGTAGGTCCGCCGGCTCCAGCTGCCTTCCGGGCTTTGAGACTCACGCACGCGCTGTGGACAGCCGCTCTGCCGCTGGGAGGCGCGGGCCGTGCGTGAGCGTGACGTCACCACGTGCCACAGCCTGTAGCGGCAGCAATGGCGACCGCCGTGGAACCGGCGTCGGAGCCGGAGGCGGAGGACCCGCTGTGGAGCTTCGTGCGGGTTCTGGAGAAGCGGGATGGGACAGCCCTTCGGCTACAGCAGTACGGCTCCGGAGGCGTGGGTTGCGTGGTGTGGGACGCCGCCATCGTCCTTTCCAAGTACCTGGAGACGCCGGCGTTTTCCGGCGACGGGGCCCACGCGCTGAGTCGCCGCTCGGTGCTGGAGCTGGGCTCGGGCACCGGGGCTGTGGGGCTCATGGCCGCGACCCTCGGGTAAGAGCTGGCGGGGAGGCGCTGGCGGGCCCGCATCGGGTCACCGGCCCGCAGCCGAGAGCCTGGTCCCCAACCGAGGTTGTTTTTTAGGGCAGATGTTGTAGTCACCGATCTCGAGGAGCTGCAAGACTTGCTGAAAATGAACATTAATATGAACAAGCATCTTGTGACTGGTTCTGTTCAAGCCAAGGTACTGAAATGGTTTGTATGGCCTTTCAGCTTGTTTTAAATTGCATTCTCTGCTCAAGGCGTGGCTAATGAGGGAAACTTTCTTTCTGCTTCTCGTTTCTGAAATGAATATTTTAAATTGTTAAAGCGTCGGTTAAAGACATACGTTTGACATTTTTAAGGGGGGAAGAACTAGAAGACTTGACTTCACCAGACTACATTTTGATGGCTGACTGCATATACTATGAGGAGGTGAGTGTTGAGTGAGCCGGAAGGAAGCCCGCGTTTCTTCACGTTGTAACAGCTCTGGGTGTGGGATATTAGAGAAGACAGAATCGTCATGGTCAGCGTGTGTATACAGTTCAGGATAAGCAGACAGGCCTGCGAATAGTGGTTGGGAAACTTACATGCACTCTACTGAAGGGTTTTTGTAAGTTTTTTAAAAAAAGGGTTTTCCCATTTGGATATATTATGAAAAGCTAACCCATCCCTCCCTCCTTTCTTTCTTCCCCACTCACTGCTAACCAGGACATTGAAAATTAAGATGCAAGTCGGGCATGGTGGCTTACACCTGGAATCCCAGGACATAGGAGCAGGCCCAGGCAGGATGGTTGCCATGAATGCTAGGCCAGCATAGGCCACAGAGTTAGACCCTCCCAAGAATTAGTTAATTTTCAGTGACAAGATTTATTACACTTGTGGAATGAATTTTCTTTACATAGCAATTTATACAGTGCTGGGCAGTATTTGTTTTTAAACTAACAGCTGTTGCACCAACTGATGTTCAAATATGGGGTCAGCAGTTAAGAGCACATATTCTTCCAGAGGGGGATCCAATTTCTCTGGCCTCTGCAGTCACTTAACACCTGTGCACATGCCCATACACAGAAAACACACATGCACATAATTAAAATAATAAAAATAAATCTTACACCACTAGGGTCAGGCTGGCTTTTGTAAATATATTGTTGATTGTTTAAATACCACATTAACTTAGGTTAAATGAAATTAGACTTTTAAGATTTGTATCTAACTAAGCACAACTCCTGTAATGCCAGCACTTGGGAGGCTAAAATAGAGGAATCTCTGCAAGTTCAATGCCAGCCTAGTCTATTTAATACACCCCTATTCAAACAAAAAGAAACAAGTCAATTCTGCCTGTTTTCCTGTGGAAACAAGATCTAATCTTTAGGATTTTGTTGTTGATAGAAATCAGTATAATTGTTGCTTAGTCAGTGGTTGTTTAACAATCTAGTTGTGGAATGTTGTGGTATTGATTCAGAATGGTTTGATTATAGGGCAGTTGGCCTCTTCACCTCCTGCCGCCTTTGTGTAACAGGAAATTCTTGAAGTAATAAATTGAAAATTGTCCTTTGTTTTTTAAATAGTCATTGGAACCATTGCTAAAAACATTAAAAGAGCTCAGTGGATCTGAAACATGTATTATATGTTGCTATGAACAACGTACAATGGGGAAAAATCCAGAAATTGAGAAGAAATATTTTGAGGTGAGTATTGTGTGTAACAGTCATCCTCTGGGGAGCTGTATGTGGTTGCTCTGACAGTTTCATCTGGGGAAAACTTTCTCTTGATAACCTGAGGAGAAGATCCTCCACAGCCCTCCTGCACAGAGCCCACCGTTCTCGGATCTTCCCAGTCTTGAGTCGTCTCTGTTCTCAGTAGTCCATATTGTTCCGCAGAGCAGTGTCGGGGACTGGTGATGACAAGTTTGTCTTTCCTGAGACCGTTTACAAGACTGTTCAATACAGACTGGCTCTGAAGCTTATCAGCGATGTGTTTTAAAGAATACCTGATACAAATGTGCAAGTGGTGACTTTTAGTTCTGTATTTTCCTATATATTTTTATTATACATTTTACCTAGTTAATCACTTTCAGGGTTTTAGTCACCAGATTTATCCCTGGAGCATGAGCCAACTTGTCAAAGCCCATTCCCTGTGAGGGGATGCCATGTTCAGCCTTAATGCAGTGGGGAGGGGCTTGGTCCTGCCCCAACTTAATGTGCCATTATGTCAACTCCCCGTGGAAGCCGTTACCTGTCGGGAGGAGTGGATGGGGGCGTAGGTTGCAGGGAAGGTAAGAGGGGGTACCAGGGGGAGACAAGGGGGGGGGCGGGAGAAGAAATTTTTTAAAGGGAGGCCTATTTTCCGATATCTGTCCTTCACTCTTCCTCCAAGCGGTGACCTAGATCCTTTTATGGGCACAAATTCAGCCCATTGAAAATTGGCTTAATGACAAAAGCATGTATATGACTCCCTCAGATAACATACACTGAGTTCCATGTTTTTCATGATTATGAGGCAATGTTAATGAACTTTTGAAATTATGTATAATTAAAATAATTTGTATTTAGTTAAAACATGTCCAGCACACGTATATCAAGTTCTCAGCTCATGCATTTTCATCCAAATAACTGCTCCAACATAAAGATACAGAAATGAGAAGGTTTCCACGTTGCCCTTACTGGTCGGTCATTCTCCAGCAGTGATCATCACCCTGACTTCATTACCATAAGTCTGTCCAAATTACTGAGTATAACATGTGTGTCCTTTAAATTTACAGCTCCTCCAACTAGACTTTGACTTTGAGGAAATCCCTTTGGACAAACATGATGAGGAATACCGAAGTGAAGACATTCGTATTATATACATCAAAAAGAAAAAATCAGTACGTGTATTCATAGTTCTTCCTACTCTGAGATCTCACCAGCTGATGTGGGCTAAGGTGTTGTCAAGTTCTTCACCTCTACATAGTGAAATAGCAATGGTGACTGACTGGCTGCAGGCATTGACACTCAAGATTTCCATCTCTGGCCTGTCCTGACTTGGGTTCTTGGTCACAACCCAGAACTCAAGAAATAGAAGGCTGTGCAGTTGGAAGCCAGGCTGGGCTACATAATGAGACCTTATCTCAAAAACTGTATGGCCGGCCAGCTTTGTTTCTGCCATGCTGGGGGTAGAACCCATGCCCTTGCATGTGATGGGCAAGCTGTTCGCCACTGAGCTAAATCCCCTGCCTGGTGGACCCTTTTAAAGTCCTCTTCAGCTGTAAATTAAATGGCTGTGTAACTGAGTGTGCCCATCAGCAGTTACTTTAAGACAGTGAAATACAGAAAAGTTTATCTTGGCCAGTTTCAGTCCTGGGTTTGGTTGGCCTTATCTGTTGAGCCTTGTGAGCAAGCTGCAGGTATTGGCAAGAGTGTGACAAAAGAGACCTGTTTACCTCCAGCTGAGGATGAATAGAGAGAAAGGGAGGAGCAAGTCCAAAACTAGTCCTCAAGGGCTTGCCCAGAAGACCTGGCGTTATACTTCACATCTTAACAGTCCCAACACTCCTCCAAGTGCTCGAGCTGGAGACCAGACCTTTGAAGGGCATTTTTCCAAACTATGGCACTAAACATAACCTCAGATAAGTGATTGGCTCTCTGTAGCTTCCTCTTGACTCTCTGACTTTTTAAAAGGCTTGTCATAACTTAAATTTAGTCATTGTCCTTTTCCTTTTAAAAGGCAAGAGGGTGGGTTGATCTGTAAAAGACAAGTACCCCCAATTAAATGGAACTTTATATGTGTCTCCCATCCTGCCACAACATTTATGTGGATTGCCTCTGTTGCCCCTGCCTGTCAAGCCTGTAGAGGGGAGAATGGTGTCTCCATCTTGTACCCGTTTGTAGCTGTGACCTCAGTTTGACTGATGAGGCTGAAATTTAGTGAATTTCACTTCTTTCTGATTTCAAAATGATTGGATTTGTTCACTGTGTTTTCTGATGATAAGGATTCTATTGATAGTTTTAGGGACCAGCAGTGGGTGTTAAAACTCAGTCTAAGGAAAGGAAGGTAAGTGAGTTATAATTCAGGTTTGTTGGTGTTGATGTGGAATGTGCTAAAAGGGCCAAGAAAATACATTTTGTGCCTTAAGGGATTACAGTGTTTGCTAAAGCTGCTGTACTTTTTTTAAAAGTAGCTTTTTTTTTTTTTTTGAGACATAAATAGTTTTATGTTTCTGGATATAAAGGGTTGTTTAGTTTTTTGCAAAGACCTATTTCAAAACCTATATCCTTTTCAAATTGATATAATTCTCATTTCTTCAAGGCATACGTCTTGGTGTTTTTAGTATATTCAGAGTTGTATAAAGCACCACTTCCTAATTTTTAAGTGTTTTCATCATCCAAAAAAGAAATGGCACTAGCCCTCACTACATACTGACCATTCTGTGTGCTTTACAAGTATAATCTCAGTGTGTCTCCTTTTGTGTCCAGCTCCTTTCATTCGGGGTTCCTCTGTGTGTCCTTCCTTACCCTATACTCCTTTCTATGTCTGGCTCACATGCTTGCTCATGGCTCTGATCATCTTATCCACACATTCATTCGTCAGCTGATAACACTCCCCTCATTTGCCTTTTGCCTGTAAGGAATACTACCTCTGTGAACATTGGTGTGTGTGTATGTGTGTGTGTGTGTGTGTGTGTGTGTGTTCCAAGTCCTGGTCTGTCGTAACCTAGAGGGTACATAGGTATGGTGAAGAGGGACCAAGCTTTTCCCAGAGCTGCTCCGCTGTCTTTGCATTCCCACCGTTGGTGTGCAAGGACTTTCACTGCCCTATCCTCACCAGCGCTTTCCCGTCTCTCACTTTGACGGTAGCTATTGTAGTAGGTGTGGAATAGGATATCATTGCAGTTATTTTCTTTTTCTTAATGATTAATGATACTCAGTATCTCCTGTGTCACCAGAGAAATATTTGCCCATTTTCATATTGAGTTGTCTTTAATATTCTAAGACTCCTTTGCCTGTTGATACCAAATGTGTGATTTGCAAATAATTTCTCCTATCCTGTGGGTGTCATAAATTTTTTTGGTAGTGTAGTTTCCTCAGCACAGAGGTTTTTAATTTTGGTACTATGCATACATCTGCTTTCTCCTTGATTGCTTTAGATGTCAACTAAGACCATCTCTAAACATTGTACATGGTTGTTCACTTGAATTGCATTTAGCTATCACTGGGTGTATCATGTAGTATAAAATACTTAATAAATAGTTGGTGATATGAAATTAATGTTTAACCCACCCCCACCCTTTTCTTATAGAAACTACCATCGTGAAACTCTTTTCCATCTTACTCACGCCCCTAACACCCGGCATAAGGTAAAGATGTGAACAGAGCATGTGCATACGGCATGGCAAGATTGCCTTTACAGTTTCTCCAGCATGACCTTAGAGACCTGGCACATGGATGACCACCACCACGGACTGCAACGCCTGCCTGCAATGGGCTTGAAATCCTACTTAGGTTCTCTAGCTCAGCACCAAGGTCTGCTTAAAAGAAACACTGGGATCATCCAAATAAAAATAAATTTGAAGTTAGCCTCAAGTCTGAAGCAGCATGGTTGACTCAGTGCATTTTCAAGAAACTAGAGATAAGTCGATCCAATTTCTAATGATATCTATCTGTTACTATATAGTAATGTTTGGAGGGCTGGTCATGGTGGTGCACGTCTTTAATCCCACTATTTGGGAAGCAGAAACAGGGGAATCTCTGAGTTCCAGACCAGCTTGTTCTACAGAGTGAATTCTAGGCATAACGAGACCTTGCCTCAAGAAAGAAAAGAAAAAAAGGAAGAAAGACCAGAGATAAGTTGACCCAATTAGTAATCATAGTTATCTCTTACTGTATTTGTACATTATTTGTTTAACTTGGAAGCAGTAAATTTTAATTTGTCTTTCAAGTAAATTTCAAAGACAGTCACACTTTTATGTAGTTGTGCAGTAGTGTTTTTTTTCCCTTATATTTTAATACTTACATGTTCTTTTAAAAGAAACTAAAAATATTATCTTGCATCTTTATTGGCCATAGTTTTGTTTTCCTCCGTCACAGGTTGGTGAGCTTTCTCGAGAGATAAGGGTACTTATTGTAGTGAGTCACTAGACAGATGCTGTCTCCGAAGGCTGGTGAGAAAAGAAAGCCAGTTACAGGTGTTTGTGTTCACATGGTTCAGTTTTCTTGTATATGCCTTCCAAGAAAATCTGCTTTTAAGATACAGATATTAAAGACATCATGTTTACACAAAATGATTTTTTTCTATTAAAAATTAGTTCAGTACACATCTTATCAAATGCTTTTTACTATGTTTTCCAATTTTTGTTCCAATAATCATCTGCTCAAATGGACTAATCTGTCAATGACTTGAAGGACAGCACTGGTTCCAAAAAGTAGTAACCAGATGGAATTCTGGAATTTACAGTCATTGGTGCTAGATGGCACATTTCATGTGTTGATGAAATAAACATCATTTTTAAAACCTTGTGACTCTGAATGCTTCCAAATGGCTTTGAAGAGATGAACATTGATAGCAAATGACTGCCTTCCAGAAAGCAACAGCAGCTCCTTAGAGACACTGAGACAAGAATCAGAGCTCAGAGCAATGCTTTATTCTGGAGCTTTCTTCGGTTTTTATGTCTGTATGTGCCGCCTCTTGAAGCAGTTTGCCCTGGGCAGTTAGTAGAAGCTGAATGAGTGTGTGATGCTTTGGAAGTAATAGCTTAACTTTGTAGCTTGCTCTACAAGTGGAACTCATAGCCATCATTGACCTTAGATGCCCTCAAACCCTCACAACCCTTCCCACCCTGCTCCTCTTCCTATTTCTTCCTCCTTGGAACTCTACTTTGCATATGTAGTCCAGCTGCCTTAGCCATGAAGAGCAACTTAGTACCAATTTTCTGGAAACCACACCCTGCCTGCCTGCCCTCCCTACTAGCTCCACCCACTCCCTAACCTGTCCTGCAGTCACTGCCTAAAGGAGTGACAGTAATTTGTAACAGAATGAAATGGATCTTAAAATTCCCTGTTGTGGAATGAGGCCAACACTAAGCTCTACTGCAGGACTTAACTGAGGGGTTCCCTCTAGAGAATACTTTTAGTGACAACTGCATTCCACGCACAGAACCCCTATTTTGAAAGAGTTCATTATTTAGCACATTGGGACCTGTTGATGGAACAGGGCTTTGTACTGGGGAACCACCACAAGAAGGGTAACGGGTCCTCTGAAGGGGAGACCAGCACCTGTCCTCAGATGTGTGTGGACTGGATGAGTGACTTTGCTTGGGGCAAAACTGGGCTGCTGTGAGCACCGTGAAGCTGGAGGACTTTACTAGCCTAGGAATTGATCTGTGATTTGGGGCCTGGAAGACAGCAGCAATGTGTATGTCCAGAGAGAACTGCCCAGTGCATACCTGGAACCCCAACACTTGGAAGGTGGAGGAAGTAGGATCACCGGTTCAAGGCCATTCTGGGTCACATAGTAACAAGACTGTCTCAAAAGATAAATGGCAGGTGCAACAATGGATGAGGTGATGCCACTAGCTGGGCATCAGCCAAAGCATACCAACTGTCCAAGTAATTGCTAGTTTTAAGGAAATTGCTAAAGATGAATCAGCATCCCTTTGAACAAGTAGGGTCTGCTGCTGTGCACAGTGGGGCAGCAAACTACTTCCAGAACGCAGGCAGAAGTCAGCTGGGACGGGCTTGCAGCCCTGCACTGTCATGGTAAGGTCACCTGGGAAACTGGAAGCAAACAAATGCCAAAAGCTGTGCTATGCTCAAGCTTCATTCAAGCCCAATTAAACAAGAGACATGTTGAAGGACTCCAGATAGCTTTAATGTTGATCTTAAATTGAGAACATCATAAAGTCACTTGTGTCTACTTCCCGAGAGGGAGGGCAGAGAGAAGAGAAAAGAACGTCTGAAAAGGAAATGGCTGTGTCTAGAAGGGCCTGTCCTGCCCACATACAATGAGAGTTGACTCTAAAGACCTGTGGAACAACTTCAGAAACTGCAATCACTGTCAGAGTGCCAGAAAATGTAGAGAAATCTGAGGAGAGAGAGGTCAGATTTCAGACTTCATCACCAATGACCTGAGTCTCCATGTTCTGTGTAGAACTTTAAAGGCTGTAGTGGCTGTGTAACTGCGTCTCCTGCTCCTGTTTACAGCTGTGTGTCTGTGGATCATATTTGGTAAAATTAGGTTGTTTTTAGTTACCATAAGAAGTCATAATCCAAATAGGTTTTTTTATATTTCTTAGTCACCCTTTCCTCGAGCTTTCTGTAATGAGTACAATTTTTGGATATGAATTCAGAGTGTGGGACATAGAACTGGGACTGTGGTTCTAAAGGTCCCCTGTAGGTGGCATGCACGTCTTTGTCTTTAAATAGCTTCTAACAAGGCAGCTGTAAAAATGGGATTTTTAATTGTAGTCACCGTCGGTTTTTAAAATTGAACTAAATTTGATTTGCAAAATAAGCCTGCCCATTAGGAGTGCCTTGCTGAAGAAAACATGACAGAGGCTAAATGAGATCGTTTTACTAAGAGTTGTATTGGGTGTAGCTTTTTGTTTCATTCTGTTCAACCTCTGTCATTCATGAAGCTGCATTCATTGTGATTTATAAATGGTTTTCTCTGCTGTTGACCCTGTCTGTACAAGGAAGGCAGACCTTTAAGAATCTAAATTGGTTCTAATTAGTGCATTTCTGAAAATGAAGTTCAAATGAAGTTCACCTTGAACTTCATTTTCTATCTGAAGTGCCTAGAAGTATTTAAAACTTCTAATTAGTTTTAATTGGTTCTCCAAATCGGCATTCCTTCCTCATTAGAGGAGCAGATTCCATATCAAAAGACTGAATCGGTCTGTCAGTGGCTCTCCAACAATCCTATCATCTTAGGGTGAACACAGTTTCACTGAAAGTAATAGGAAAGCCAAGTTGATCATTCTGAATGGGAAAGCGGTGAGGTCTCAGGGCCGTGTTCAGGTGGATCTGTGGGGCGGAGTGCAGGACACCCAGCCACACCAGCAGGCATGAGATACTGGCACTCTTAATAACAAGATGCAGTTTGTATATAGCATAAAGCAATGTGCTAGAACAAATCCTTTGTTTGATAATGGTTTCTTTTCGTGCATTTGGAATAAAGGGTTAGACCGCAAACCCAAGGACCACATGTTCCATATTTGACCCCAAGGTCTGTCACTTACTGTCTTTGTGATCTTGAGGGGGGTTCTCTTAAACTCTGCCTTGCTGTCCTCAGGAGGATCATTTTATTAGGTTTATTAGGGGTCTCAGAGGTTCCCATGGGAATTAAAGTCGTTTGCTATATGCGGTGCACCTGGGTACTTGGCAGATAGTAAGTGCTCAGTAAACATCATTACAGCAGAAATGGAATTACAGGTGGGGACTTGGAAAACTTGTGTAATGCCAGTTGATTTTATCTTTTGCATTGTGAAATCCAGACATCTTGTTGAGATGTGTAGAATGTGTGTCAACATCCCTCCCCTATCATGGAGTAATGGCTCCTGAAGCAGGGAGAAGGTTGAGAACACTGGTCCACAGTGCTGTTAGTTGAATGAGTCAGCCATGTTAGAAAGGTAGAAAGATGGGGGAAATCATTGCCGTTCACTTAGAAGATGGGTTTGTGTGATGTCTGTACATACCTATAGTACCAGGCTTCAACTCCCAGCCTAAGGTGTACCGGGCAAGTGCCTTACCACTCAGCTACATCCCCAGCTCTCTCTTTACTTTGCAATCTTGAGACCAGGTCTCATTAAGTCTCCCAGGCTGGGAATACTCACTATGTATTCTGGGCAGGCCTTAAATTTGTCCTCCTGCCTCAGCCTCCCAAGTAGCTGGGATCACAGGCCTAGGCCTTCAGGCCTAGCTCATTTTTATAGTTGTAAAGTAAGTGCCATGAATGTTAAAAGTCCCAGTGGGGATGGAGGAAATCCTCATTTCTAAATGTGGGAGCCTAAATGTGCTTCGGAGTCTGCATTCCATTTCTCTGGACCCTTACCCAAGTCTTTCTTGTGTGGTTTTTCTTTGTGCTAAACCTGGGAGCTGTTAGGTAGCTGTTACCATGGATCCAGTCCCGGTAATTACAACAGCTGCCAAGCATGGTAACTCACACTTGAAATCCCAGCACTTGGGCTGAGGTAGGAAGACTAGTGAGAATTTGAAGCCAGCTTGGGCTACGGTATGAGATCCTATCTGTAAACCTGTCATTTCTCTTACGTCTGGAACTTAGTCTGTCTTCATAAGTATCTTCAGAGCTGAAGTGTATTCATTGTCTTTAAAACCTGTGGCTGTTCACAGATAAATGCTCTTGTTTGTGTTTTGTTTTGTTTTTCAAGACGGTTTCTCGGTGTAGTCTTGGCTGTCCTGGAACTCACTGTGTAGAGCAGGCTGGCTTTGAACTCGGAGATCCACCTGCCTCTGCCTCCCTAGTGCTGAGATTAAAGGCACGCACCACCACCACCATCAATAAATGCTCTCTTACTGTGTAGTAATATATGTGCTGGGATGCAGATGATTAAGCAGTCCTCAGATCTGTCAAGAAGTTAAGATAACCGTAGCTTTTCATTCTTTTTCATGGGGGCAGGGCAGTGCACCCACACGTGTGCCTGTGCGAGGGGGGAAGAATATACACATATGTACCTGTGTACACAGACTTTAACAATATCAAGTCAGAGATAGGCTGGTGGGGATGGGCAGCAAGAATAAACCAGGGCCTCGTGTATGTTAGGTAATCACTGTACAATTTAGCTCCATCTTAGTCTCTGTTCATTTGAGATACGGTTTCACTGTGTAGCCTGCTGGTCTCAAACTCACTGGAAACCACCCTGCCTCTACCTTTTCTGAGTGCTAGAATTAAAGGCATGAACCACCAGGCCTATCTTTTTGACCCACGAAAAGAGTGTTGTAAATACTAAATAGCTCTTGATTTTTGGAATCTTTACTATCTGTCATGTTACTCTGGTGTATGCATCATCAGTTCACATTTTTGATATTGAAAACATTGACATTTCCTCCTTGCAAAACAAGATTAGGCATTTTAAGATGGAGCTGCCCTACATGAAGATCTTGAAGACTTCCTTCAGGCTCTTATGAGTCACCAGTTGCAGTCTGTCAAACTCTGTGGGCCGCTCTGTGGTAAGAGACTTACCTTTAGTTCAGCCTTTTAGTCCCCCGAGGACCAGGCCTGAGCAGGGTGGGTTTCAGATTGTGTGTTGGCTCATCACTGCTTTGCCATTCGTTGCCAGAATTGTGTGTATTGTGTCAGCAAACCTATGTAGCAACCTTCAGCCTTCCACCTTGTTTGTCTAAAGAATGCCTTCCGAAAAACCTGCTCATAACACAAGTGCAAAATAGCCAGCTGTTGATGTGCCCTGACTAGATAAGCACTGCCCAAATTGTCTTAGTCAGGGTTTCCATGGCTGTGACGAAACACGATGACCATATGCAACCTTGCTTCCCTACCACAGTCCATCAAATATAGTCAGGGCAGGAACCTGGAGGCAGGAGCTGATGCAGAAGAGTGCTGCTCACTGGCTTACTCCTCAAGGCTTTGCTCAGCCTGCTTTCTTATAGCACCCACACCAGCAGCCCAGGGTGAGCTTGGACCCTCCCCAGCAATCACTAATTAAGGGAATGCCCGACAGGGTTGCCTAGAGCAGATCTTAAGGAGGCAGTTTCCCAGCTGAGGCTCCCTCCTCTCAGATGACTGACCCTAGCTCTCCTCAGCTGAGATAAAAGAGCCAACAGTTCAGTGTTCCAAAGAATCATCTCAGAGTTCAGGTTACCTGGGATGCAGGGCTGGTTTCTAAAACTGAAAAACAAGAAAAGCAAGTTTAACAGCCCTCAATAAGAAAAGCTGAAGCAGAGAAAGCTTTTGGATGTCAGTGACACTTACGGATGTAAATGCAATATGTATTTTTTTTTCTTTTAAATAGCTATTTGATACTTATATTCCCAGAACTTAGGAGACAGAGGAAGGAGAATCAGATGGTAGGGTCATCTTCAAATATATGGTAGGTTTGAGGCCAGCCTGGCCACCCTTGTCTCAGACATACACACAAACACACACTCAAGTGCACACATGCACACACACTAGATAAAGTAGCTATTTTTCTAAATATTTAAAGGATTTTTAAATTTTTGTTAATCACCAGGTATGGTGGTGCACAACTTTAATCCCAGCACTAAGGAGGCAGGGGCAGACAGATCTCTGTCAGTTCAAGCCTAGACTGTCCTATATGGTGAGTTCGAGGACAGCCAGGGCTATGTAGAGAGACAGTGTCTCAAAAAACAAAAACAAGAATGTTGTTCAAAAGTTATTTTCACTCTTGAAGCATGTATTAGACACCCTCACCAAGTCTGCTCTGTGTGAAGGATGTCTGACTGCCAACAAGGGAGGCCTAGGGCAGTAGGCCTGAAATTCCCTGTGACTGTTGCATGATAGCCTATTGATTTTTGCTTATTTGCTTCCTTATTTTTTGAGTCAGTCTCCCTCTTTGGGTCAGGTTAGCCTAGAACTCACTGAGTAGCCCAGGCTGGCTTTGAACTGGTAGTAATCCCCCGGCTCAGCCCCCAAAACACTGAGATAACAGATAAGAACCACCACCCTAGCTCCCAGATCAGTTCTAAATCACCTTCCCAAAGGACCCACACTTGAATAGTTTATTTTTCTCTTAAATGGGAAATGACACAAATCTTTGGGTGTGGCTCAGCGCAGTCCAGGGAATGACACCGTTGGGCAGTCTTGAAGGATGGTGTCATTCCATGGAGTCCAGGGCTGAGCCACACCATCCATTGCTCTCTGTTTCCTAATTCTAACACAGTGCCTCAAACCCCTGTGGCTTTCCTGCTGTAATGGATGTACCCTAAAACAGAGCGTAAATAAGCCCCTCCTTAAGTGTTTTGTTAGAGGGTTTTGTAACATCAAAGAGACAAGTAACTAGTCCAATGGCATTGACTAACTAGCATTGTGACCATGAGCAGGATAAGGTACACGAGCAAGGGAAGAGGCAGGCTCCTCGGTCAAAGGTTCATTCTAAGTCAGACTGCAGTAACTGACCCAAAAAGAGACAAAGCCACAGTGGTCAGATTCTGAGTTTAGCAGTGTGCCTGCCATATACCTTCATGTCCATCCCAGACGCCATTGCTTCCTCTTCTAACTCCATCATAGGAGAGTATGGAGTCATGAAGAGGAATTGGAGAGGTTGCTCTTACTAAAAGAAGAATCCTGTGTGGCAAGGCATGGGGCATTATTAGTAGGGTGGGGTACTTCTGCAAATCAGAGAAAACACAGATGTCCCAGTACAGCAGACTAGAGGGGCTGTGGAGGACAGAACTTGGCAGAGAAGTTCCTGGAGACCCATCAAAGTACTACTGACTCTAATATCCATAATCCACAGCTATGACCAGAATGCCACAACAGCCCTAAGGGGGCCAGTGTGGCACTGATGGTAACCAATAGCTTCCAATTGGACTTAAGGCCCATTGGACAAGAAGGAAGCCATGCCCAGTACTGGAAACCTAGACAACTACCCTGGGCTAGTGAGGTCATGGATCTTACAAGAAATCCTACTACCACCAGTTTACTAAACCAGCAGAATTCCTAACTGCAGTCTAAATAGTTACTCTCATGCCTGAAGATAAGTGTAGCTTACACCCCTCATGAAAGAAAACAATCTTGACAATAGACAGAGATCATCATAGAAAACCACAACTGGTCAGAAATGCAGAGAACAAGTGATCTTGTGGCTCCAACTGACACAATGCACCTAGACCCATGGAACATCTCAGGAGAGGGTGTGGAAAGATTGTAAGATCCAGGGGACCAGAGATCTATGGTAAGAATGTGTCTCCTGGAAATGACAGGGAAGTTATACCCTTAGGAGCTCCACAATATGACTGCCTAAACAAGACCTGAACAAGTACACCAGTAGACATGCAAATGGAAACGTGGGGAATCTCATGGGCTCCGCTCCTACGTAAAGAACTATAGACGCTAAGGAATGATGAGAGGAGGAGGGGGAGAAATCCTCTTCCCTAATTGGTTATCCCATTCCAAGTCTTCAGCCTGGAATCACATACATACAAGTAAAACTGGATGACTGAGCAAACTGTATTCATGCATTTAAGTATTGACTCTGTGTGTGTTCGTGTGTGTGTGTGTGTGTGTGTGTGTGTGTGTGTGTGTGTGTGTGTGTTTGTGCTCGAGTGTGAATAATAGTTAAAAAGAGGCCATAATTTCAAGAGGAAGCAAGGAGTAGAGGGGACATGGAAGGATTAGAGGGAGGAAAGGGCAGGGGGAAAATAATGTAACTGATTTTTTAAAAAATTCCTCAGTACATTTCTGTTCCCTTGACCAGTTAGCCAGTGAGTTTTTGGTGTCTCTGAAACACAGGACACACTTTTCTCCCCAGATCAATCATGCACTGCGCTAGGTTTCAAGAAGACACATCCTTACCCTTGTAGATTTCAGGGGGAAATAACTCCATTCGGAGGCTGGAAAGATGGCTCGGCAGTTAAGAACAAGTGCTGAACCCAAGAGGACTTCAATTGGATTCCCAGCATCCCCCTTGGGCAACCAACAACCTCTGTAACTCCAGCTCCAGGGGTACCCAACTGGGGTATCCTCTGGCCTCTGCTTGCTCCATTAATCCACACACACAGAGAATTTAAAAATTAAAAAAAATAAATCTTTGAAGAGAATTATGCCATCTCCTGAAGCTACCCTCTCACACATAAGAGAGGTACAGGCAAAGGACAGTTGCAGTTCTGGGAGAAATTCAAGATACAAGTGAAAACTGGCAACCTCGGGGAGGAACGGGGCAGTTAACTCCACCTGAGCTGGTAGGAAAGGGTGTATGAGGGCTTTAAAAAAAAAAAAAAAAAGGCAAACATCTTCTCCATGCATTTGTATAATGGAATAAAGGGATTTTTATTCTTGAGAATTTTATACATGAAATATGATCATATATATCTCCCACTTAGCCCCTCCAAATCACCCCATATCCAACTCAACAGGTCCTTCAGCCAAGTTCATGATTTCTTTTTATAACCCCCGTGTGAGATAGTTTATGTCAACCTGGCACAAGATTTTCAAAGAGGGAAACTTAATTGAGAAAATGCCCACACTAGATTGGCCTATGGTGCATTTTTGATTGATGTGAGAGGGCCCGTCTCAGAGGTGGTGGTGCCACCCTTGGCTGGGTGGTCCTTGATGCTTAAAAAAAAAAAAAAAAAAAAAAAAAAAAAAAAAAAGGGCCGAGTAAGCCATGGGGAGCAAACCAGTAAGCAGTACTCCTCCATGGCCTCTTCATCAGCTCCTGCTTTTAGATTTCTGCCTTGCTTGAGCTCCTGTCCTGACTTCATTATATGGAAGTATAAAGCCAAATAAACCCTTTCTGCCTCAAGTTGTTATGGTCATGGTGTTTTATAGAAACCTAAGATGCCCACTAAGTCAGTGCTATCCATATGCACATGGGTGTGGGGCTGTCCCTTGAAGCATGGCCACACCCTCAAGAAAGAATGATTCTCTCCACAAACTATCAGTTGCCAAAAGCTCTTCAGAAAGGGGTGGGGCTTAGAGAGCCTCTGTCCCACCTACAGCTGGAGAGAGAATTGAGGCAGGCAAGCACACATGGGCAGGAGCATACACACAGTGTACTTTTTAAAATAGGGGAAAAGCCAGGCAGTGATGGCGCACGCCTTTAATCCCAGCACTTGAGAGGCAGAGGCAGGCGGATCTCTGAGTTCTGGCCAGCCTGGTCTATAGAGTGGGTCTTAGGACAGCCTGAGCTGTTACATAGAGAAACTCTGTCTTGAAAAACTAAATAAATAAATATAAAACTGTGTGTGGGGGGGCTAGCTTTAAGAGTTACCCTATCAACTTATTTGGAATAACCTAATATGACTATAAACCAGATGTCTTTACACTCCAATCTGGTTATGAAACAATTGCATGAATAAATACGAAGGTAGGTTCACCTTACGATTTTCAAATATCCTGACTGCACTGGAACATCACATCTGGAGGTCTCTATAACATCTGCACTCTCAGGCAGCTCTGTCTCCTGTCCAGTGCCTCTCCTGGCTTGCACTGGAGGAGGGGAGATAGCGTGCAAGTTGGCCTTGTCTTCTTCCTAGCACTTGACTGTCCTTATCGGATGCAGACTCCTGTATCCTTCCAGGTCCTTGCAGAAGGTAGAGTTGGTTTGAGGTGTGATTCCTACTCTGGCCTCTCACTTCCTGAAACATAAGTAGGCTGTGCTCACACTGCCAGACTCTCCCCCAAAGATGGGTAACTACATCGAAATACAACAGCAGATTAAATGGAGCCTTCAGTATGAAGGTACCGTCAGCTCTACTCCTCTACTCCTCAAATCACAACTCCAAAACCTTTCCCAAAACACATTCAAGCCCCTGCTCCGCTCCTCAGGCACCCCACTCAGCAGGGTTAACCCACCCCCGGGTGTAGGCTAGGCGTCTTGTCAGTGAACTGTGAAGGTGGCCACACCTCCTTGGGCGTAGCCTCAGGCTAATGGAAGCAAGAGAGGAGCTTGAGGCGTGGCTTTCCTTGGTGTGCTCCTTCTGGTGGATCAGCAGATCCAGTAGGAAGCACAGGGAAACGCTCCCTCGGTTCCTTGTATTTTTCTGTGTAATTGCTCCCCAATAAATACCCATTTATCATTTATCTTGGGTTTACATACCATTACATACCATTACATACCTTACATCTTCACCAGCGCCCACCCTCTCCTTGTTGCTAAAGCCATGACAGAAAGCATTTGAAGATTCTACCTTTATTGATTCCTTTCCTTCTAATTGACTTCGGTATTTCTCTGAGTCTTCCACCGGGCCTTTTCTCCATCTATGCGAGTGATTTCTAGACTTCACCATTAATCATCTTCTGACTCTGAACCCACACCGGTATCTGCCTGCCCCCCCCCCCATACCTGTCAGTATTGTAGAGCGTTCAGGCTGGGCACCATGAAGAGGGTGCCTGTCGCATAGCAGATATCATTGCTGTTTTTGCAATTAAACCAAGGAACATGTACATTGTAACTGTCGATTCTAAAATTGTACAATGTGTATACATGACAATTTCCTGGCAGGTGTTGGTAAAGCCTGTAGCTCTAATAAGTATTGTAACTGAGCACTCAGTCTGTCTGGTGTAGGCGGGGTAGAGGATCTCCAGACTCCACCCTTTACTGAGCATCTTCACCCGCCTGTTTGCATTGGTATATAGTATGGAAGTCAGCAAACAACTGTTGGGAATTAGGTATCACTGAAGCAGCTGGGTCCCGAGGCTCAAACTCAGCTTGTTTGTCTTGACAGCAAGCACCCTTACCTGTAAATTTGTTGTTCCAAGTGCTTAAGGTCCTTATGTTATGACCATGCAGCAGTCTGAGCCCAAATTAAGGAGGAGGAAATTCTAAAAGACTATGGTAGCTATGCCTATAATGTTAGCATTAAGCAGGCTGGGGTAGCCTGACCTACTTGGTGAGTCTGAGACCAGTGTAGAATACATAGTGAAACCACCACCACCCCCATGCTGCCAAAAAAAAAAAAAAAAAAAAAAAGGAGTTTCAAAACTTTCCAGAAAGATCCTTGACTCTCACGGAGGTTATCTTTTCAAAGATATAAGAGAGCCATTCATTATTGTTCCTACCACAGAGTCCTAAGAGCAGCATTGATGACAGACATATGATTGGCTGTATTTGTAGGAGAATTAAATTACCAACCAGTGTGCAAGCAGATCAGGGGTTGGGGTTAGAGAAGGGTGGGCTTGAGACTGTCCAAAAGGGTCTCAGTGTTGTCTTATATGACTTTGTTTAATGCAATCATTAGGGACAATGCAAGATCCTAATCGGATTTCTTCTTAGTAATTCAAAGCTGTGTTTTCAGATAAAGACCCCCCCCCCCCGCTGCCCGCCCTCCCTCCCTCATCCATCTCTGGCTTATGAATTGTGTGCAGAGAGAAGATTGTCTGTGTGGAAGTGTGAGGGCCATGAGACCATTCGCAATGGATGGCTAAAAGACTAGAGGAGTCTGTGACTTTGCTATTCTTATCAGTGTCTCCAGAATAGGAGAGTAGAGTCTGGAAAAGAGGCTCTCCCTGATCAATCTGCCTGGTTAGGAGCTGGCCCCCCACCCCCATCCCACCCCTCCATAGGTGTGAGCACTAGCGCGTGTGCGTACGCGCACACACACACACACACACACACACACACACACACACACACACCCTTCCCCTCCACCCACTGCTTTGTTAAACTCGCCTTGTACAAGAGATTTCCCTAGAGTTTCCTAGACATCTTTCTGAACAGTCAATATCACCCAGGGCTGTGATTAGAAGAGGGATGGAGCAGATCGCTTCAGGTAGAGATTTGCTTCAACACTATTTAGTGCAAGCTCCTGACAAGTTAGAAGCCAGAAGTGAAAGGCGGAACACCCCCCCCCCACTCACCCCACCCCCGCTGATGGGTGGCTGCTGTTCCTGAGGGAAGTCTTTGGCCTGCTTGTCAGTTGGAGCACAGCAATGATGCACAGAGTTCTTGGGATGCTCAAACAGGAAAAAGAATAGAAGAATCAAGCATCAACCTGAAAGGTATGTGGATTTGTAAGTTCCCATGACGGACACGGTGGACTAATTCCCTCTGCCACTTCTCAGCCAGCCTATACCATCTGAGGAAGTTAGTTCTTAAAAGTTGCCACTGGCTTCCTCCATTCACAGAAGCTGTGGGGAGGTGGGGATTGCAAGATGAGCACAATTCTCTGAGGATGTTTTGGAGAGGGGGGTGGGGGCAGAAAGGGCTCAGCTCCCTCTGCCTCACAGCCGCCTTCTCAGACTTTGATTGACCTTGGATCAGGTCTTAGCAATCTAGCTTGCCTCCTTCTTTCTCTACTGGGAAAATGACCAGAGTAAGTGGTCAGCATCTTCATTTGTAAGCCTACTGGTCTTGGCAGCTGCTGGGATGCCAGCAGGTAACACTGTCACACAAAGGAGCCAGTTCCTGAATGGAGCTTTGCAGGACAAGGCTGAGACTGTGTTGGCTGAAGGTTTGGTATTCTCATTGCTAGAGCATAGAGAAATGACTTAGGTTTCCAAATGTATTTAGTTTCACTCCTTGGAGCAATGTTTTGTTTTGAGACAGGGTCTCACTATGTAGTCCAGGCTGGCCTGGGACTCACAGAGATCTGCCTGACTCTGCCTCCTGAACACTGGGAATAAAAGTGTATGCCACCACACCCAGCCCTCTGCTCACCAATTTCACTGTTCTTGGATAAATGAGGGACTGTGGGGCTATTCAGGCAGAGTAAGATGTTTTGTGAGCATAGGAAGCTTTGCTGAGGAGACTCAAGAAGTTGTAGTCGAACTTTCTTTGTACCGCCAGCTCCCAAATATGACACTGAGACTCATTATTAGTTATGAATGCTGTTTCTCTTCATCTATGTTTTGCTGCGGGGCTTTTTACCTTTCTTCCTTCTGTATATCTTACTTTCACTGCTTCTCATGTCTGGCTGCCTAGCTTCTGGCCTTGGGCATGTCCCACTCCTCCTCCTCCATCTCTTCTTGCTCTTCTTGTTCTTATTCTCTTTACCTGCCAGCCCTGCCTGTTCCTCTCCTGCCTAGCTATTGGCTGTTCAGCTGTTTATTAGCCCAATCAGGTGCCTTAGACAGAAAAGGCGAAACAGATACAACACATCTTTACATAATTAAACACGCATCCTTACATTGTTAAACAAATGCCACAGAAACAAATGTAACACATCTTTGCCTAGTGAATGTAATATTCCTCAGCACCCTGTTCCTAGCCTCAGATTTTCTCTGTTAAATGAATGAAGGAGGCCGGGCGTTGGTGGCGCACGCCTTTAATCCCAGCACGTCAGAGGCAGAGGCAGGCGGGTATCTGTGAGTTTGAGGCCAGCCTGCTCTACAAATACAATTCCAGGACAGGACAGGCTCCAAAGCTACACAGAGAAACCCTGTCTCTAAGAAGAAGGAGGAGGAGGAGGAAGAGAAGAAGAAGAGAAAGAGGAGGAGGGGGGAGGAGGAGGAGGAGGAGCTGGACTTAGCAACATTAACCCAGAAGTGGCCAGGCGGCCTGACCGGGAATTTGGGGAAAGAGATGAGTAATTGAAAAGACAGGTGTCTTCAGTGCCGCCTGACTTTCCTCATTCGCCCACACCCCAATACTCAGATACTGAGGCCCCCAGAATCACTACATCTGACTCATTCAGTGAAACATGTTCTTAAAGGGCAGTGACTTTGAACATCTGAAGATGTTCCAGGCGCACTTTATAATGAGTTAGTTGCCAAGTACATTCTCTAGATAAAGCAGAACTTTGCCCTTGTTGTGGGCTTCCCTGTGTCCCCGCTGACCTTCATATGTTGAAACCCTAATCACCAGCACCCCTGAATGTGACTAATGAGATAAGATAGGACCTTTCAAGCATAATTAAGTCGCACAGGGTCATTAGAGTGGGTCTTAATCCAGTATGACTAGTGTTCTTATGAAAGATTAGGACACAGACTCCCAGAGGAAAGGCCATGGGAAGCCGGGACATTGAAGATCAAGATCCTAGCAGATCTTGGATCTGGGAGGAGCCCGGATTTTAAGGTGGGGCCTTCTCCCTATGTCCTGACATGGTAGAAAGTAGGGAAAGAAACTTGTGTGTTTTGCTAAGGTCATTGATACCATTCATAAGAGCCCTCCTGGTGGGAGCCAGGCCGCTTAGTTTGGGGTTAGTATATGAGTGCTTGTCCAGTGGATCTCCAGATGAGGCAAAAGCCCACAGGGACAGTCTCACTCAACAAGGACCAGAGGACTTCAGGACAGCACAGAATTCTGGGACCCCACAGCCTTCGTGCTCTCTCCTCTCACTTTGTCAATCATGCATGGGACAGATGTGGTCACTCCTGGAAACCCCATTTTCCCCCTCAAACATCTTCCCTTAAATTTCCTTGGGAGCTGATGCTTCTCAGGTTTCTTGTCTTGGGATGCCAGCTGTCAATCCATATCCCAGGAACTGTTTTAATTCAGTGCTGACGGGGTAGGAGGCAGCCACCCCTATTTCTGTATATATGTTTTGAACAATAGTGTTCTTGAAAATGTATGCCCATGACAATCACCTTTTGGTTTTGTAAAGACAGGATGTACTTGGCTCCGTATATGGCCAAGTTAACAAAGTGGTAAGTGTTGCTTTGGGTTTAAGATGTTTTGATATCAAAGCTGGGGAGAAAAACATATTTGACATATTTGGTTTTTTGCTGGAGGTTAATGTTGGCGGATGGGAAAAATTTGTTTGTTGCCACTTGTGTGAAACTCATCTGGTGGTCAGACACTTCATTTTTTCATGCCAGCACCCCTTCTGTGTCTCAAGGGCCTGATCCCAGGCTGGGGCTAGACCAGGGCACACAGCCCCTGTCCCCCATGACCTCCTCACCTCCCTAAGGCTCTATCACACCCTATCTCATGGGATTGCATTTAACACACAGTTCATAGCAGGTTCTGTGTGCTCCACACCACCCCAAATGTTATGCCCTGAATTCTCGTTACCAGTGAGTAGAAAATAGGTATACCATGGTGAAAGTGAGGTTGAAAGTGTGGACTCCCTTGGGGTCTAGCCTCATCATTAGGGTGTGCCCATGTTCTGGCAGACCCAGTAAATCTGCCATATCCCAGCCACACATCCAGGCACAGTCTTTTCATTTGTAAACTGAGAACACACTACATTTCACCTTGCAGGGCTATTAGGCAGATTAAATGAAATGCATGTGCCCGGCACAGAGCATAAAATCCTAACTGTTAACTATTAGTATTCATTTAGGAAATATAATAAGTAAAAATAATATTGAGTATCATACAACGGTGTTTGTAAAGTGCTTCTAGCTTTTTCAGATGAGGAAACTCAGGGCAAGAGAAGCCAAGTGACTCAGGCCTGGAAGCAGGAAAGGCATTCAACCATTTAACCAGCCAATGTCCTTGATGTTTGCAGAGCTCCTATCGCAACTTTCTGTTTTGTCTAGGTGTGTGCAAATTTACCACGGAATAGAAAAACAGAACAGACATGGGGGGGGCTGGTGTTTTGCCATGTGTGATGTTGTCTGCTGTTATAATGAATATACCAAGACTGAGCCTAGCCATGGATGTCTGTTCCCAGCATTTGGGAGGTGGAGGCAGGAAATCAGTAGTTCAAGGTTATGCTCTGCCACATTGTGATTTGAGGTTTAGCTTGTGCTATAGAAGACCCTATCTTAAAACAACAATGAACAAAACACCCTTGCAGAAATACCAAGAATAATATTTAGCCCAGTATCTACACACTTTGGACCAACCACATGTTTTTATCTAGATTTTATTTTTCAAGGATTTGCAGCAAAATCTTGCACAAGGCTCTGACTGCCCTGGAAGGACAAGAACCAGCTGTGGGATAAGTTGAGTCTTTGAACCCAACACTTTCATCCTTTGTTCTTCAGAAGAAAACAGGCTGGTAGGGGAACAATTTACTTTGTTTCAATTACTCTGCTCACTTGTGTCAGGCTGGCAAGGCTGTAACAGGTGAATATAGTTGTTTCTTTTTTTGTCACTTCTTTTGACATGGTTGTAATGTCTTAATTACATATTAATTACAAGCTTGCATGCAACTTAATGAAATAGAAAAAAGGTTTATAACCTACTCTTTAATTATGATACTTGATTGGGGTTAGCTTGAACATTGCTCTCCTCCCCTTCGTTGACATTATTGAGGTAGAACTGCTTGTTTCAGAACCAGATTAAGGTTTCTTGGAGGAGCTGGCTCAGTGGGTAAGAGTTCTTGCTGTACAAATGTGAAGGACATGAGCTTGAACCCCCAGAGCTCACATAAAAAAATGAGGGCAGTAGCACATTTGTACCCTAGTGCTCCTCCAACAGGATGAGAAGCTGAGACAGGAGAATCCCCAGAAGTTCCAGGGCCAGCTGGTCTGGTGTACACAATAGCAAATGGCAAAAGAAATTGTCTCTGACAAGATGGAAGGCGAGGGCTGACCCCAGAAGTTGTCCTTGACGTCCACATGAGTCTACCTAGTGGCATTTGAGCACCTGTGATTACACAGAGGGTGAGGGAGAGAGGGAGGGAAGGATGGAGAGATGAAGGGAGGGAAGAAGCAGAGAGGAGGAAACAGGAGAGAAGGAGAAACCCTCCGTATCTATATATGCTATAAAACTAAAACCCAAGTTTGATGTACAGGGAAATACGGGCACCTTTAATGTCAGAGACACAATTTTGGAAGTCAGTACACCACTATTTGGTGCCAATATGCCTGAGCACCCAGGCAATATTTATCCTCTTTAGGTATTAAAACTATGACACAGAAAGCATGAGGCCATATCATTGTGACATTATTAAGGTTGTTGTGATTGTTGGGTAAGAGGCTCCTGTTGATATGTAGAAGTTATTTTGCCTAACATATCCAACACAAATACCATACCATAGGGATCCTCAGCTGACCAGAGACCTGTAGTTTGCCAAATGAAGATTCCAATCACACTAACCATCTTACATTCCTGTGATCCTCTATGGTTTTTTTTTTCTTTTACTACATTTATTTTCTTATTTATTGCCCGTGGGCATCTGTAGGCATGCATGTGCCATAGTGTATGTGTGGGAGTCAAAAGACAACTTTCAGGACTTGGTTCTCTCCTTCCACAGTCTGGGTACCAGGGATTGAACTCCGGTTGTCAGGCTCGGCACCAAGTACCTTTACCCACTAAGCCATCTGGATGGACTCTTTTTAAGGCCTCAAAGACTTTGATTTGATCCTTAAAGCCACAGGACACACAGATAACTCTTGCCCCATTGAGACTAGGGTCTAAGATTGCCTATCTTCAAGATCTCAGGGACAAGAGGGCGGAGGAGGGAGAGATTGTCATTACCCACAGAAAAGTCAGCCCAGTCCCTCTGATGGGCCCCTGCGACCTGCAGCCATGGCTCCAGGTGGGTGAAAAAGGCCTAAGGACCCAGAGCAAATACAGCTATTCTTGTTAACTGGCCTACCTCATAGAAAAACAGTTCACAGTGGACCCGAGTCGAGCCTCAGAACCCATGTTTAAAAACTAAAATCAGATCACTGGGCACAAGCCTGGAATCCCCATCTGGGAGGTAGAACCAAGAAGGTTCCCTGGATTTACTGGCCAGCAAGTCTAGTTGAATCTCAAGCTCTACGTTCAGTGAGAGACCCTGTCTCAAAAATACAAGGTGTAGAGCAATTGAGGAAGACTCCTGACATTGACCTCTGGACTCTCCTGTGGACTTGCACATGTGGGTTTCTCTGTGTAACAAGCCCTAGCTGTCCTCGAACTAGCTGTTGTACAACAGGTTGGCCTCGAATTCACAGAGATCGACCTGCCTCTGCCTCCCAGGTGCTGGGATTACAAGTGTGTGCCACCACCATCTGGCAGCATGTATATTTTGAATATGAGTTTGGGCCATATAACTGTGCAGACTTACCCAGAACCCTTAAAGCCAGAAGTAAAAGGGGACAGAGATGAACTCTTTCACTATTTACAGATGACTGCCTTCCTCACCAACAAAAAAAATGTCTCCCATGAGGGATGAGAGTCAGGAAGGTCTGGGGATGGAGGCTGCTGAAACACTCTCCCGGTGATGGAACTCACACCCGAAGAGCTGTGAAAGATGAATCATGTATGCCAGAGCTTTGTATGGATGCCTTGAGAATCTTGCCAGGAGAGGCCGTGACAGACACCGCTGTCCTTTTCAGGAATTTGCCATTTTCTAGGGAACAGTTTGGGATCAGTCTGGGGCTAAATTATAAATAAAAATGAAAGTTAAACATGAGTCACGTGCCTTTTGTGGGGCTGTGTCACCTTTCTGGGATGTCAGAAGGATCAAGAGAAAATGCCAGGTTTGGGCACAGAGGGCATCGTTTCACTCCCACCTTTCCTGCTATGCGCAGCCTCTAGGCTGCATCCTGCCAGTCGCTATGGTTAAGTTTTACTAAAGCAGATGTTTGGTCCCTACTTGCTAAATGAGTCCACAGCTCAGAACACTGTGGTGTGGGAGTCCCAACTCAAAGTCTGCACCCTCCCCATCTATCACAAGGTGGGGCTACATTGCCTTTAGGTAGTTACACAGTAGCTAATGCTCTCTCTCTCTCTCTCTCTCTCTCTCTCTCTCTCTCTTTCTCTCTCTCTCCCTCTCTCCCTCTCTCTCTCTCTTCTCTCACCCTCCCTCCTCCTCTCCTTCCATCCCTCCCTCAGGACTTTGCACAAATTTCCCAAGAAACCTGTCAATGGATACAACACAGATAGCTGTACTTAGAGGAAGACAATATTTCCTGGGAAACAGTAGCTCCATTTGAGGCTAAACTGCAAAATTCAACTTAAAGCCTGTGTCTGTTTCACGGCACTGGAGAATGAAGGCAACCTCCACCCCAACACCAGGCACACGCTTAATGACTGACCATACCCAGTTCTCCCGTGACTTCTTGTTGATTGCTTGCTAGGAGGGTAACTGACAATCCAGTTTTGCCCTAAACACTGGAGAGCATCATGTAAACAGAGAGTGTTTGTCACCCTACTCATTTATTCCATTAATTTTCATAGGAAATTCTCCAGGAGCCATATTGGATGCTAATAAATTTGGTGCTTGTGCATGTTTGTGTATGGTGTGTATGTGTTCATGTTTGCATGCACATGTATGTGGAGAATACATGGGCATATGTGTACACATGTGTGTGAAAGCCAGAGGTTGATGCTGGCCATCCTCAGTCACACTCTTTATTTTCTGAGACAGTGTCCCTCTCTGACTTGAGCTCACTGATGGAGCTAGGCTGTCTCCAGCTGTTTCTTGATCCCAGAAGTGGGGGACACAGGCACATGCCCCCATTCCTGGCTTTCTGGTTCATTGGTGCTAGCAATTGGAGCTCTGGTCCTTGAAGGGACCAGCTCCCCATTTCGGCAGCCATGACAGTAACACGTGCTCGCTATGACCTTGTTTTAGTCACTAGAGGTTAAGTGCCTGCCTCGTGACAAGGAACCAATCAGAAGTTAGCTGGTGGCACTATGCTTTACGACCCTGGGTGTACTTTACGGACAAGTGCACAGCAATGGCGCACAGAGCATAGCAACCACCCTGGGAGGGCCTATGGGCCATAACAACCAGTTGGCCAGTCAACACAGGGCGAGCCCTCCAAGCCTGGAGGCACACCAATCGTGAGCCTGTGCGTACCCCTAGACACTCCCCTTACGCTGCCCTACAAGATCTCTCTCTGCAGCCGGTTCGAGCTGTCTTTTGCGAGCCATCCGCCATGGCGGGTGGGTGAAAGACCCGAGCTAACAATAAAGCCTCATGCAGTTTGCAGCAAGCTCTCGAATCCACCTAGTGATTGGGGTCATGGCCTGGGACCCTGGATACCTGAGTTTTTCCAGGGGTCTAACAGTCCTCATACTTGTGAGGCCTGTGCTTTCCTGGCAGAACCATCTCCCCATCCCTACATGCTACAGTTTCTCTGGACAGTGCAGGACATGAAGGATTGCACGTACTTCTCCTCCCTACCATTTCTACAACCTAACACTTTGCAGTTCTACTAAGATTGTAGTTTTGATTTTGTTTGATTGTAGTCTTCATTTCTGTTTGGTCCTCTTAGCTTGGATCGAAGCATGGTAGATGGATATAGGAATGAGAAGATGAATGAGTGAAGAAAGGCATGAAGGCCATTTAAAACTGTGGTCTTCGTAGTAGGCTGAGAACTGCCCTGTGGTAGGAACCCTCAAAATTCAATGTTATGGTAGGTTGCCTCTGAAGTGACCCTTGGAGGTGCTGGCCTCAGTATTCATGCCCCCACCCCCTCTCTTCCCTCTTTCCCAGAAAGGATTCTCCTTGAGAGCTTACTTTTGTGCTTCCTCTTCCTCACTTCCTGTTCATCTCTTGCCCCAATAAAAGCCAAATGCTCAGTTGTGAGCAGCACCTACAGAGAGGTGAGGCGCTCAGGCTTCACTCGGGTGGAGGCCTGCTGGGCCACCGGGTGAACTTGGAAGCCAGGCTCCAGCACCGGGAGGATTGCAGCCTCAACTTCACCTTGATGGCAGCATCGTGGAAGATTAGGAGCAAGAATCATTGAACTAAAGCCGTCTCAGATTTCTCACTCATCAAACTATATGGTGGTAAATGGGGGAGGTTTTTAGCCAGTGCTTTTATAGCAATTTATTCAGAGGCATACGATCGGAATCATTTAGATGACAACATGATAGCAAGTGCAGAGTGGGCCCCAGAGGGAAGCCTGTAAACGGGGAGAACTGCTAGATAGAATCCAAGATGCCTAGTTCTATTTCGAGTTTGAATAAGCAGATAGTGATTTGTATTAAGAATGTCCTCGAACCCCCACATGCATGCTTCAGCACACACATACGCTCTCTCGGTCTCTGTCTCTCTCATAAATAAGGTACAATGAAAGGCTTTTTTAAAAAAAACAATGTTCCATTAAGTATTTGGGACTCATTTATATTAAAACAGTATCAATTAGCTTTTTGAAGTTTAAAACAACTAGATACTCTATTTCTATTTGCTGAGCACCATCTATAACCCAACTTCTTAAAACTGTGGGTCATGACCCCTTTGGGGTGTCATAACTGAACGTGGGAGTCGTGAACCGTTTGACAACAGCAAAGGGTTTCCGAACATCCAATAGCCAATAATTAATTCTACATCAAATCTGTGAGTGACTCCAGCCTTCCCTAGAGTGGAATGTCACTGCAGCCTTGGTTCTGAACATACGGCTTCAGCACTTGGTGCCAACGAACCCCACCCTAACACCTTGGCTCAGATCCCAGATGGGAACACATTAGGAATGCCAGCATTTCCACTGTAAACCCAAAGGTCTCTGCTCTCAGAAAAGCATATTGTTTAATTATGGGAATTAACAAGCACTTCCCACCATCATTCTTCTGTGGGTAGCTATCAGATTAGTTGGACTATGTGTGTTAGAAGGTATATGTTTTAAAATTGCTGTTGGATCCTGGTGTTGGTGGCACATGCCTTTAATTCCAGCACTCGGGAGGCAGAGAGAGGCAGGCAGATCTCTGTGAGTTCAAAGCCAGCCTGGTCTACAGAACGAGTTCCAGGACAGCTAGGGCTGTCACACAGAGAAACCCTGTCTTGAAAAACCAAAAAAAAAAAAAAAAAAAAAAAAAAAAGACAAAAAAATGGCCATTGGAATTGCTGACTTGACTTGGGATTAGGGCAGAATTTCCAATTTCTAGAATGGTTCTGTACACTACTATATATTTATACATTTATGCTCTACATTATTATTATGCTATACATACATATTATAAATACATTTTATACAATGTATTTATGTGAAGCAGCACTCCTGGCATTGACAATTCTAAAATTGAAATACCGGCCACTGAAAAGGGCATTGAAGATGTCGCACACCCTTCAGCATCAGATGTTTAGGTAATATTTAATTGTTTTTTAAAAATTTGTATCTGTGTGCTCTGTATGGATGTCATTTGTGTGTCACACAAATTCGTATGGTGGCCAGAGATTCATGTCACTCTTCACTTCAGAGTTCATTGGTTAGACTGGCTAGCCAGAGAAAATTAGCTAATTCTATCTGCGTTTCTCCAGCTTTGTGGTCACATTCATACACTACTGCAGCTTTTCACATGGGCCCTGGGGATCCAAACACAAGTCCTCATGCTTGCAAACTTTACCAACTGAGCCATCCCTTCAACCTCTACAGTTTCTTTACTACAAATAAACAAGCATATCCACTCATTCATGTATGTCCTAGCTAGGGTTACTACCACTGAGATGAAACACCATGACCAAAGCAGCTTGGGGGTAAAAGGGCTTATTTGGTTTACATATCCAGAGTCACAGTCCATTGAAGGAAGCCAAGACAGGAACTCAAACTGGTCAGAACCTGGAGGCAGGAGCTGATGCAGAGGCCATGGAGGAGTGCTGTTTACTGACTTGCTCCCCATGGCTTGCTTAGCTTGTTTCTTATAGTACCCAGGACCACCAGCCCAGTGATGGCCCCACCCATGATGGGACCTGCCCTTTCACGTCAATCACTAATTGAGAAAATTACCTGCAGACTTGCCTACAGCCTGATCTTTTCTCAGCTGAGTCTCCCTCCTCTGGTGACTCTTGATTGTGGTGATAGCCAGCACAGTATACAAGTTTATTTCCATCTTTAATAATGGTAAGATATACACACAGAGAGAGACACACAGACATACACACACACACATACACTCACTTTAAAAATTCTTTATGAGAGGGCTGGAGAGATGGCTCAGCAGTGGAAAGCACTGGCTGCTCTTGCAGATGACCAGGGTTCAATTCCCAGCAGCTACATGGCAGCTCACAACTGTCTGTAACTCCAGTTCCAGGGGATTCGATGCCCTCATACATACATACCATACCTGCAAAACACCAAAACACATAAAAGAAAAACTAAAACATTCTTTATGAGGGTTTGTTGTTGTTTTTGTTTTTGTTTTTGTTTTTGTTTTTTTGGTTTTTCGAGACAGGGTTTCTCTGTGTAGCTTTGGAGCCTATCCTGGCACTTGCTCTGGAGACCAGGCTGGCCTCGAACTCACAGAGATCCACCTGCCTCTGCCTCCAGAATGCTGGGATTAAAGGCGTGTGCCACCAACGCCCAGCTGTCTTTATGAGTTTCTATCATAAAGAACATATATATCATAACATATCATAAGATATATCTTACGTATATCATCATTCATATACCTATAGAACTGGGTCACATGACTTCTTGGGCAAGAGGATATGAGTGTGAAATTTTACAAACTTCTGATTTTGAGAGCCAATGGAGAGAAGACCCAGCTGGACAGTTTTCTAAAAAGTTAGGTCATTTCCTATGCCGGAGGACAGAATTTTGATCCTTGAGGGTACAAAGGTCTGGGTTCTTCCTTCCTGAGTGGAGGCCTTGATGTCCTGCCTGAGGGCCTGAGACTGGGGGTATGGGCTGCCCTGGTCAGGTGCTACCCATTCCTCCTGGAAGACACCTCCACCTCCCACACTCCTGAAGTCCTGAACCAGCCTGTCCTACCAATGAGAGGGACTCAGCCTGGGGGAGGCTCTGGGGCTGTCTAGTAGGCCCGGTTCTCTGCTCCATGAACTTGCTCTTTCAGAGTGGCTGGCACAGCCTTTTCTATAGCCAGTCTTTCCTCCTCACAGCCCATTCAGGGACAGATGCAGCTGCTGCCCATAATAAATGCCTGTGTATCTCACTCTGAGTCTTTCTGTGCCTGTGATGCATTCTAACGATTGCAGTCCACAGGCCTATGGAGACCTCCCTGAATAGTGAGGGGTTGAGAACTCAGATATCCACTTCCTGTTGTTATGCTTGCTTAGGACAGAGAATGACCTTGATTTCAATGTGTATACTCTGAACAGGGAAATATCTTCTAACAGTGAGCAAATGAATGCGTGTGTGTGTGTGTGTGTGTGTGTGTGTGTGTGTGTGTGTGTGTGTGTGTGTGAGCGCGCGTGTGTGCGTGTGCGTGTGCGTGTGCGTGTGCGTGTGCGTGTGTGTGTCCGTGTATGTGGTGGGGTATTGGGTAGCCTGAAATGGCAGTTTCAGTAGATCAGAGACTTAAACACATATTTTGAAACCAGATGCAAAGTGAGCTCTGTCCAGATATAGTCTTGCCCAGCTGCAGCCAGTGCAAGCTGGACACCCACAGGACTCTGTTTGGGAGGAAGGGTTTTGTTATATGAGGCCTCAAGAGTCTATTAAAAGGTCTCAAGAATTTATTTAGGTGTAGGACTGGGACAAACACTCACTGATACAAAACCAATTAATTAGACCCTGTCACTGATCCAGCTGCCTTCATCTAGACATTCTGCCCAGGGGTGAAGAGCACTGACAGCAGGCCACCTCTCCACTCCCTGCTCTGCTCCCACCACCCAAGAGGACTGCTCAATTCGATCACCCAAGAGAGCTTGAGAGCAAAAGAGACAGCATGAAAGATCCTCTCCCTTAGCTTTTAAGTTGTCACATAAGCAGACAAGACCACACCCTAGGACTTGCTGCCTCCAAAGTCATTGGCTAAACAGATTGAAATCCCATAACACTTCCCCTTTTTTTCTAAATAGGAAGGTTCTAATCCTAACATAAAACTATTTACAATAAGAGCAACTATCAAGTATTGTGCAGAAGAAAGAAAAGGTAATAACACAAACAAAAATAAAACTACAACCAACAGAAACATCAAGCAAGAAACACATACTAAATGTCCAGGCCATAGGTAACTGGCAAATTACAGAGATTATTCTAATGGTTGTCTATCTTGGAAAGTCTAAATCTTGGACCTAATATGTTCTAGCTAAGATATGAGAGGATGGTAACTGTAACTACCTTCAACCCCATCAAAGATCTGAAGGAAACCTGAGTAAGCAGGAAGTGCAAGCAAATGACTTCTGAAAGATGCAAGAAATGACAGAAACAGCTGACTGTCTGAAAGTCACCCAGTGTTTCTCTGTAGCACTGGAGCACCCAACTTTTGTTATAGACCTAGAATATCTAACAGACCATTTTAGGAAGCAGGAAATTTTGAAAGACTGTCCTACCCTGTCTTGGAAATGTTCAGCAGTCACTTTTCCTTGTATCCTGTCTGGATTGGACAGTGTGCTTACTGTCAACAGTTGAGACAAAGACAGTTTTTGCCCAAAGATCACACCTTGGACTTGTTATCCCAAAAGCCATTGGCTAAATGGATCGAAATCCCACAACAGAGTTTAATTTGGAATCAATATTTGACCAGAAGGCTCTCAAGGACTCCAGAAGTTGTTGGGTACCACTTTACAGGATCAACATTGGCCAAACAAAACAAATTTGAAAGATAGAACCTAAGGCTGATGGTTCTACTCCTTGTATGTCTGGGGAAATCCCACAAGAATCCCAAAGCCCCCAGACACCCCCACTATAAGGTGACTGAGCAGAAGGCCTGAGAAGACCATGGTTTTCCTACACAGTGGCACAAAGTTAGAAGTGGTTTTGGCAATTCAGTGCCATTTCCTCTGTCTAAATAAGAAGCTAGGCCCCATTTTAGCCTAACCTCTCTGGACTTCTGAAATGCTTTTAGTTTTTTGTTTTGTTTTGTTTTTGTTTTTTCCAGACAGGGTTTCTCTGTAGCTTTGGAGGCTGTCCTGGAACTCTCTCAGTAGACCAGGCTGGCCTCAAACTCACAGAGATCCACTTGTCTCTGTCTCCCCAGTGCTGGGATTAAAGGGGTACACCACCACCACCCAGCCCTCTGAAATGCTAATAGCCCCCAAAAGTTTTTTTTTAATCATTTTTTAATTTGAATTAGAAACACAATTGTTTTACATGACAATCCCAGTTCCCTTCCCCCTCCTATCCTCCCCTACCACCTCCCCCAACTAAAACCCTACCTATCACATATCCTTTCTTCTATTCTTCCCCTGACTCAACCTTTCTGCTCCCTCATGACCTCTGCATCCTTCCTCTTCTCCCCTTCTCATTCTCGTAGCGCCCTCCCTGCCTCTTCCATTGCTCTCAATTTGCTCAGAGGATCTTGACCCATCTCCAGGGGACCATGTATGTCTCTCTTAGGGTACTCCTTGTTTACTAGCTTCTCTGGCAGGGTGGATTGTATAGCCCCCCCCAAAAAAAGTTAATTGTGAAGATTAAGTATTGAGATGCATTTATATTTTTGGCTGTGGCCTATATCTTTTAATGGCTGAGTCATGTCTCCAGCCCACCATCGTATTTTTAAATGAAAGCACTCAGCTCTTAGCATTTAATAAATGGGAGCTGTAACTATATAAATGTTGTGTGACAAAACCTTTCCTGGGAAGACAAAACACACATATCTACACAGCCCAGATAGGAATCCCACAACAGACCAAAGTATGGATACCATCAAAGCTCAACTTGGATAACTAGTAAGTTTTATTTGGATTAAGGAATATTGGTGATGGGGTTACTTACAAGAGTAGAAATGACTCAAAAGATAGCTGCATCACCAGAGCCTCCCCCACAGCACCAGTGACAGCCCACAAAAGCTGAGAAACTGGAGCACACTACACAACACTACACAACTTGCGGGCAGCTCAACAGGTTGAAAGTGGTCCTTGGTCTGAACCATTTCCGTGCAGCTCAGCAGGTTGGAGAGCGTCCTCTGCAAGTGATTCTAGTCTAAACCTCTTCCAGGATGCCTGGCCGGTTTCTGCTCCTTCCAGACAGCTGATCTGGTCTCAGAGTCTTCTTGGCAGCCAGCTCGTCTGGGTCTTCTTTGAAGCTTTGACCTCCCTCCCTCTGAGAGAGATTCTTCAGCTTTCATTACTACTAGCAGGGGGCCACCTGCTATCTGCTATCTAATGAATCTGGTCAGTTTCAGGGACTTCCTGTAGCTATTTTGAGTTGTTTAACTTCCTGTTTGAAGAGCTTCCCCCACAGAATGGAAAATTTCAATCTAGAAGGGAACTCTTATACAACATTCCCCACACCTAGCTTTTAAGTAGGTGGTAGGGAGCTGTCGCCAAGAGAACTGTCTTGGTTGAAAAGAACCCAGTTTCCTGAGTTGCAGTTTGTAACCACTTAGAATCTTTTGGACAGCAAAGAGCAAAACAGATGGTTTAACTTAACACCTTGATCTTAGAAACAATGAAGCAGGTTCAGACAAGAGACAGCTGACTCTAGATCCCAAGCTGCATCTGCGGGAGTCCCATATTCTTCTCCCTTGGGCTTCAGGAGAAATTCCACTAAGCCAATGTCTGATTCTGCAGCTTCGAGTTCAAGCCAGGTCAGCCCAAGCATTTGAGGGGCGTTTCTGGATGCCACCCCTGTTAAAGAACCTAAGCTCCCAGCAAGTGAATGAAAGCGCTGCATTCCCAACTCCTGGGGACTGGTAATTAAGTACAAAGGCAAGCCTGGGTCTGAAATTAATGACTATGGGATTCAGAAATGATTTTGAGATAAAAGTGGGTCATTTGTTTGTGTTGCAGTAAACAACACTGCTCAGAAAAAGTGCACTGTAAACTTTCAACAAACAAAGATCTGTTCAGTTATTTCAATTCAGGCCTCGGGGGCTTGGAGAGAGGAGGAAGAGGATGTGAAGCTTTTAAATCTTACTGTGTGCAAATGTGGCTGTTTTTTTTTTTTTCTCAAGTAGAGTAGCTTTTAAATATGTGGTATGTTCAGTGCTGGTTACATACTTGATATGTATATTATATCCTTTGTGTAATTTTCTTGACAACCTTGGGAGATAGGTACTAAATCCAACCCCATTTTACAGATCAGAAAACCAAGACCAGGGAGTAGTTGGCCAAATAGCAGCATCAGGACCAATTCCAACCTATTTATTTAGTGACAGGGTCTTAATCTATAGCCTCAGACGTACAGTCTTCCTTTCTGTACCTCTAGAGTGCTGGAATTATGAGCTTAAGTCAACAGGACTGATTTCCTTTCTCATTTTAATTCAGACACAATAGCACCATTCCTAGTTTGAATAAATTAAATTACATAAAGAGTCATCAGAGATCTGCAATAAACTCAATAGCAAGTAGACACCTAGAGAAGAAGCACTAAGCTGTACTTCAATTTGAAACCTCAATGCCCACTCCTAGTGACACACTTCCTCCAACAAGGCCACACCTCCTAATCCCTCTAAGTAGTGGAACTCTCTGATGGCTAAGCATTTAAATATATGAGCTTCCGTGTAGGTGGAGTTTTCCCGCCCCAGCAGCTACTTCCAAATAACCACTCTGAGGCTTATAGTCATAGTAAATGCTTGGCCAGTTAGGTTGACCCCTATTCCTTATTTACACTGTGCCAGGAGGCGATACCTTTATTAACATGGCACATTCATCTCCTGCTCTTTCTGCATCTGCTGGCAAATCCTCTGACTCTGCCCTTCCTCATCCCATCATTCTCAGTTTCGCCTGCCCCTCTAACTGTATCCTGTTCAGCTATTGGCCAGTAAGCTTGTTCATTAAACCAATCAGTGACATATATTCACACAGTGTAAAGGAATATTCCACAGCACCTATGGGAGCCATTCTTATTCAAACCACCACAAACAGGGAAGGCAGTTAATATCAAATCTAATGAATGAACATACAAATCAATTAAGATATTTTAAACTGTATGGTGGGAGGGACTATGGACTCTGATGAACCCTGGGTTGACATGACAGAGAAGGAAAAGAATCGTGTATGTTTTTTCTGCCTGGTACCTGGCAGGTGGTCATCCTTGATTTATATGCACCACCTAGGACTATGCTCTATTTTTGTTTTGTTTTATAAATTAATATTTATTTATTTATTGGGTTTTTTGAGACGGGGTTTCTCTGTGTAACCCTGGCTGTCCTGGAACTCACTCTGTAGACCAGTCTGTCCTGAAACTCAGAGATCTACCTGCCACTGCCTCCTGAGTGCTGAGATTAAAGGTGTGCACCACCACCACATGGCATCTTTTTTTTTGTTTTGTTTTTGGTTTTGGTTTTTGGTTTTTTGAGACAGGGTTTCCCTGTGTAGCTTTGGAGCCTATCCTGGCACTGGCTCTGGAGACCAAGCTGGTAATGAACTCACAGAGATCCACCTGCCTCTGCCTCCCGAGTGCTGGGATTAAAGGCATGTGCCACCAATGCCCGGCCCACCTGGCATCTTTTTTTAAAAAATAACAATATTTTATTGTTATTTTATATGTATGTATTTTATATGTATGAGTGTTTTGTCCACACATATGTCAATGCACCACTCTGGTCCTTCATGCCTGTGGCGGTCAGAAGAGGACATCAAATTCCCTGGAACTGGAGTTACCACTTGTGGTCTGCCATGTGGGTGCTGGGAATTGAACCTCTAGAGGAGCATCCAGTGATCTTGATTGTTGAACCGTCTCTCCAACCATGCACCGCTCTACTCTACACTTACAGATCATGAAAGATGAAGATAGATATTCCCCTGACTCGTGCTATATCAGATAAGCATGCAGAACTCAGCCCTACAAAATCCATCTTCCCCCTAAATGTACCTCAAGATGTGTGTTCCAGGATCAGCTTAAGCTATAGCGACTTATTTTCTCCACCCAAGTCTCCTGAGACTTCAGCTAATCCTCTGCCTCATGGATCTGACAAATTCCTACCTAGGCTGGAGGGCTTAGTGTGAAGGTATACTTAGTGCTTGGGACTTACTGTCTTCACCGTAAGTCCTACAGTATTGAGAAACACTACTGCCCACAGATGTAGCAGGAGACAGTTAAAGCTATGGGCTGAGACAAGCTTTGCAGATTAGCCCTGAACTCACCATGATGTAAATTGGGGGCCTTGTCCTTTATTACCAAGGATGCCACACTATTAGCTGATCCACATGTGGTATGTTTTACTATGTCCTTATAGGGCACACATTGGCAGCTGAGGTCCAGTCTAGTCAAAACTCACACTTCCCTGCTAGAAACTGAGTTTCCTATTGAGTCAGGCCCGGGTTATCCTATTAACAAAATGTGCTGAGTGTCTACCCAAGCTTGGCTCTAAACTAGGCCTAATGGGAGCAATAAAAGAAACATAAAGTTGATTGAGCACAGGCAAACAAACTGGAACATAAAGAATAGGCAGGATAGCTGGCAAATTGAGGTAGTGATTGTGGAGGGAGCAGTAGGCCTGGGTTTGTGGAGTAGGAACATAAACAGAACGAGAAACCTAGTTGGCATAGTGTAGTGCAGAGCATACAGGCTGGGTTCCTGCCTCTGCCAGATTCCAGCATTTGAAATTCCATGAGCTTGGGCAAGTCATATAATCCCTGATCCTCCGCCCTCCGCCCTGGTCAAACAGCACAGAGACTCCCTGTGTTCATGCCTAGGCTTACATGAACACACAAAGGAGAGTGCTCTTACAGTTCTATGGAACTGTACTATAGTACTACAGGGTATACTAAACACACTATATTTAATGTATGGTAAAAGACATTTCTTAGACCAGTTTGGCCCAAAGAAGCTGAGCAATTGGACAACCCTGGTCTACAGCTCTGTCTTTCAAGCCCATGTGCCCACCATCAGCATTTGCAGAGGCAGCTGAAGACAGTGGGATTTGCTTCCCACCTGGAATAGGGTACGTTTTGTCTCCCAGATATGATGCTTAAGTCCTAATTCCTAAACTGGAACTGTGAGTATGACCTTGTTTAGAAATAGAATGTTTGCAGATGTGACCGAGGCTCTCAATATGAGATTATCTTGCACCCTAAACCTAATGACAGCCGTCCTTATTAAGAGAAAGGAAAGAGGAGTCTGATGCAAAGGGCAAGGTTGTAGAAAATGAGACAGACATTGGAGTGACTTGCTTGTAAGCCAAGGCAATGGTAATGGAAGCTGGGAGGGACAGGCAAGACACAAGTCCTCTAAGATCCCCAAAAGGAAGTCACTGTGCTGCCACCTTCAGCGTAAACTGCTTGGTTCTCTATCTTTCTGTTATTTTTAAATTCACCATCTTTATAGCGGCATTTTAAAGCCATCCAGGTTGAGAAGTCTGGGGAAAGGGGACGTCAATCTGCTGGGTCATCTCAGCTGTGCACTGCCCACCTCTCCCCACGGATCGCATTCTCCCTGGGCAGACAGGGCAGGTGAGGCTCTCCTGGGGGCAGACAAGGCTTCCTGTGGATGCTTCTGGTCCACAGTTGCTGATTGGTATCCACAAGTGATGATGCTGTCCCCTTTCTCAGAGGCCATGTCAAATTCCAATTGACTCCTAGTCACACTAAATTGCTTTCTCACATGTTCTCTGGGGAAGGCCCCAGGGTAGGCTCATTTCCTAACTTTATAATCAACATAGTTGTTTTTCAATAGTTGGTGAAGCAAACCACAGCTAGTGACAATCTACCTGGAGCCTGTTGCTTAGAGAAGTGATTCTCAACCATCAGGATGCATCAGAACTGTGTAGAAGACTGGTTAGAAGGCCAACTCCCTTCTCCTCAGCACTTGCTGGATTTCAGGTTCAGTAGGCCTGGGGAGAGAATCCTCATTTCTAGTAGGTACGCAGGTGACATAATTGGTACTGCCTTCCACCCTCTGCCCCAGACATTTGGTAACAGCAACAGCAGTGTTTCTCAAGCTCTGTTGCTCCCCAGAATCACTGGGGACTTCTAAAACCCTCATCCAAAGCTGCACTCCACACTGCTAAATGAAAATCTCTGAGTGGGGATGGAATTGGTGGGTTTTAAGGCCCCTCAGGTAATTCCTATAGGAAGTCAGACAAAAAGCTAGTGGCTTTGAGGGCCGCTTCCCTCCTCCCTATCTCAGCATTGATGCCCTGGCTAGGCTTGGGGTCCAACCCTTCTAACAGGTCTGTGGGTCAACTTTGGGGTGAAGCAAACAAGATAGACACTGGAGTCCCGCAGTGGGGAGTGCCTCACTTCTATTCCCAACATTCTAAAGGCTTGCTGGGTGGTGGTGGCACACCCCTTTAATCCCAGCACTCGGGAGGCAGAGGCAGGCGGATCACTGTGAGTTCGAGACCAGCCTGGTCTACAAGAGCTAGTTCCAGGACAGCCTCCAAAGCCACAGGGAAACCCTGTCTCGAAAAACCAAAAAAAAAAAAAAAAAAAAAAAAAGGCTCAGCCTGGGGATCCAAGGAGAGTGACATTTAGAAATGGTGACCAAAGGTCTGACTACAAAGCTCTGGGCTAGCGCTTTGTGGAAGTCCCTCTTGCCTGTGGCTTTACTTTCCACTATCAGCAACCATGACTGATCATGATCCGAAAGTATTAAATGGAAATTTCCAGAACTTAAGAAGTTCCTAAGTTTTAACACAGCCATGTTTGATATGTTGATGCAAAAACCACAGTTCTGGCCTCAACGAGAATAAGAGAGAGTTTCTTCTGGAGCCAAGTACACGTGACTGTGGCCTGGAAACACAGCGCAGATCTCACGCCCTCAAATGTTTCACCGTGGAAGTGGTTACCTGAGACCTTTTTAGTTACATAACAAACAAAGTCATAAAGTGTTTGCTAAATATATTAGTGGGAGCTACGGCTAATGGGTGTGGCAAAGCAGGGCCGACTCTGCTACAGGTTTCTTCTAGCTTTTGGAATGATGGAAGCTAAGAATACATTCTAGAGTTTTCATAGGCATAAGGATGTTAGACCAGACACCAGGTGTGAGCAGTGAATGCTTTTCAAAGGGACTAAAAATAGCCCACAATAATTTGACTCTAGTCTGCAATAGAATAGCTCTCCATAATCCTAAATCTCCATCATTTGGCCTCGTAGAATCTTTAACACAGGTACAGCTCCCTAGCTCTCTCTGTGTCTCTGTCTCTTCTCTCTGTTTCTATCTGTCTGTCTCTTTCCCCCAGTCTCGATTCACAGATATAAATTAACTCTTTCCCAGGGGATCTATGCTGTATACACTACCTACCTGTTAGTCAGTAGTCACCTTGGTTATAGATCAGTATCTTTGTATTAAGATACTTGTGTTGTGGTCAGGTCACATGAGTGACTTTGGGGGAAAAGGCAAAGGGGAGAGGAACACATGCCAAGCTTGCTAAGACATGCAGTAAGAGTGAACCTGTGAAGCCGGGTGGTGGTAGCACACGCCTTTGATCCCAGCACTCGGGAGGCAGAGGCAGGCAGATCTCTGTGAGTTCGAGGCCAGCCTGGTCTACAAAAGCTAGTTCCAGGACAGCCTCCAAAGCCACAGAGAAACCATGTCTCGAAAAAAAAAAAGAAAAGAAAAAAGAAAAAAAAAGAAACTCATGCTACTTTTGCTTTCACAGCCAGAATACTTAATAAAGATAGAAAAGTTTCTGGCTCTGTAGCCGGGGCTCTTGAAACATGTTGCTCGGAGCTGGAGAGATTGCTCAGCAATTGAGAGCACTTTGTTGCTCTTGCAAAGGACCGTGGTTTGATTCCCAGCACCTATATGGTGACACACAACCATCCCTAGCTCCAGTTCTAGGGCATCTGACACCCTCTTCTGAACTCTGAGGACACTAGGCACACAAATGGTATGCATCCATACATGCCGGCAAAGCATCCATACACATAAAAAAATCAAATGATTGTTAATCTATTAAGAGAAGAAACATTTCCTGCAGAAAGGGGGATGGACTACTCTACCTGTCTCATGGATGTGATCAAGCCGCTGACCTTCTTCTGTTGCTTCCTCACTTGTGAAATGGGGATGATAAAAACTCCCCCGTCTCTGCAAAACTGTGAGGGACCAGACGAGCCCTCCCTCATCTTCCTGGACCACTCTCCTGCTCTTCAGACCTGGCAGGAGTCATAGCCAGGTGAGCATGTCCCAGTATATCCTGTTTCACTGTCATTTTAGGACCGGACATCATAGTCCTGCTATGATTTCGGGGCCAGCTATTGTGGTTGGTGTGCTAAGTCAGCTTTGTCTTGCTGTGTCAAAATACATGAAAAATAAATAAACAATAAATATTTTGGCTTAAGATTTCAGAGGGTTCAGCTGCGGTCGCTTGGCTTCTTTGTTCTGGACCTGAGGAGAGACTGAACATCATGGTGGGTGCACATGGGTGGTAGAGCAAGCTTGCTATGGACCCAAGGATGGAGAGTAAGCAGAAAGCTTAGAACAAACCCTCCAGGAAACTATGAACCCCCAAACGGTTTAATCATCTCCTGGACTTTAGAAAATGATTAAGATCCAAACCATAATACATTGTTTAGTTTTTCTTTTGAGCCAACATGGTGGGCATGGCACATGCCTGCAATTCTATTACCTACGAGGCAGAGGAGAATGGCAAGTTCAGGTACAAACAGTATCTTAAAATGTCAAAGTCCTTAAGTAAGCATTTATATCTTCTAAGTGGCTGTATTAAAGGATTGTAGTTTCTTCTCCCTCAGTTTTCTTGAGAATTGTTCCGTGTCACTATGTGGACACCTCCTCTTATTCCTCAGAAGCTGCGCAGCACCCAGCATGAGTGTAGACGGACCATGGTGTAATTCAACCCGATCACCATTAACAGGCATTCGAATGTCACCAGCCTTTTGCTATGACAATGAAACTCTGTGTGTGTGTGTATGTGTGTGTGTGTGTGTGTGTGTGTGTGTGTGTGTGTGTGTGTCCTGTTTTTGCCACCTTGTCTTCAGGAGGGAATCCTGGAACACTCCAATGCTGCTGCTCACTACTCCATCTCCATAGCTGCTCTGCTAGAACTTTGGCCTACTTCTAGGACCCCACATTCTAGAACATTGGGCTCTATAACTTCTTCCAACACTTGACCAGGCCTTGCTAGCTGAAGCAGCAGTGGGAACTCAGCTTCTGCCTCACACTTGTCCTCAAGCTTATTCACACCAGTGCATCTTGGTGGCAGGGGTATGGGTAGGGGTGGAGTGGGGGTGTTTAACTCACAACAAAAACTCTAGCCACCAAGGAATTTGGGGAAAGTTGGCTTTGCAGTTTTGTTTCTTCTTGCTCTGTCATATGGTAGAGGTTGGAATGCCAATCTGCACAGGCTTGATTCCTTTAGTTTAAGTAAGAAAATTGAGTCTCGGAGGTCCATGCCATTTGCTCGGGATCCTGTGACTGGCCAATGACTGACAACCCCAGCCTTTGCCTTGGTTGCTGCCCAGGCACTTTGTCAGAAGCAATCTTTGAGAGCTGGACTTGCATTGGGCAAACCCTCAGGAGAGCTCAGCCACTTCAACACTGAGATGCTAGTATTTCCTATACAAAAGCTCCATTGTGTGCATTGTTACTATTAGAGATCAACCTGTGTCCCACTAACCCAAAATAAATTTTCAAGTCCTACTCTGCAATCGTCCAGCGTGACCAAGTTGAAAGTGACATCTATGAAGAGCTAATGAAGTTGGATGAGGTCAACTGGGGCGGGCGCTAATGCAACCTGACTGGAGTCTTTATTAGTTCATGGAGTTTCTCACTTTCTCTCCAGAGGATATAATGTCTCCTCTATTGGCTTGATCTTTCTCATTCCCAGAGTTGAACAAAAGATGCTTCTATTCCACCATCTTAGCTGAGATCTCTGGTGTCCTTACAGCAAGAAGAAATTCTTATGCTCAGAAGGAAGACAATATAAGGACACCGAGTGAAGACAGAGACAGACGCCTGGGACACATGCTTTCCTCACAGTCCACAGAAGAAACGAACCCTGTGATACCCACATTTCAGCCTTTCACTCTCTGAAACTACAAGGAACACATTTCTGCTATTAGACCACCCAGACTCAAGGGCCGGGTCATCTTATAAATGCAAAAGCCCTGGTTATTGTGTAGATGCAGAAGCTACAACTGGGTGGGAAAGAGCATCCGTGGATCCATCGGGGAACTGTTAGCCTCTTCCAGTCGCTTCCCTCAGTGTTTCTTTCCCCACAAGCTTCTCCAGCTGCCTCACCGCCTGCTGTTTCTGGTATCTTCTCTTCAGGAGGGGCTTTCTCAGAAAATGCTTTCACAGTTCAGAAGTCTCTAGAGTAGGGGATTTACTGCAGCTTCTGTCATATTTGGAGCTTCCAGCATCACCACCCCAGAAGGGAAATTTGTGCACCTCAGAGTTTTTGTTTCATTGACTACCCAGTGAGGAGCATATCTCCTTCTCTGGTCCAAACTCTTGTGATGGGTGTTCTTGCTTTACACCCATTTTCAGAGGAGGCCAATGTGGCATAACAAATGCTTTTTTAATGACTGAGATCTGCATTTAAACATATTTTCCTTCTTTGCTGGGTCATTAAGTCTTTAAACCCCTCAAAATTTTAATGGGTTTTATAGTCCAGTGATGTGCAGGTTTGTTCCCATTATTACACCATCCATGCTTCCTTGCAAATGAGATGCCCCGGCTAGTGGGCACCAAGGAGCAGTTAACACATGGAGCTGTTCTGAATGGGCCTCGACTCTATCACAAGCTAGACTGTCTAAGACTAGAAGAAGGGAGCCTATTTACAGACATGCCAAATGAATAACAAACAATTTAGCAATGGCTGGTTTTACGCCACATTTATCTTAAAATTCTGTATGCTTTTGGGAGCTCAGGAGAGTGGGATGTCTTTGTGAAACCATTTGGGATAAATGTGGCTTGTCTTAGTATAAACAACTTACTGCAACAGACTGGGCACCTTCCAACAGTAGAAATGTATTCTTCACAGTTCTGGGGCCCAGGAAAATTGAGATCGAGACATCAGCAGGATCAGTGTCTATCGAGGACCTGTTCCTGGGTGGGGGGGGGGACAGTTTTTCTCTGTCCTCATGTAATGGAACAGGCTGGGCAGATGGGGATCAGGGAGCTCTTTTATCAGGGCACTAATTCTGTTCCTAAGAGTCCCGCCCTTATGACTAACCATACCCCAGAGGTCTCACCTTACACCATCACATTGAAGAGTCAGGATTTCAGCTTCTAAAGGGAGGGCATAAACATTCCAGCTCTGACTTTGTCGGATACTCAGAATAGGCTTGTTTGGGACAGGGTGGACTATTGCTATTCAGGGAGGCAATAACCCAGGAGGCTCCTAACCAAGCCTTAACTGATAGTATAACTCACTCTCCCGGATCTTGTGTTCTTATGTTCGCCTCTCTGTTTATACAGCCCAGTTACTGGTTCATGGATCACTCGCACTATACTCTTAAACATTTTATAGTTACTCTGTACATTTCTTTTTAAACTTTTACCATACTACACTGGCAGCAGCCTCAGAGAGTTGGTGTTTACCATGTCTTTGGACCAACTATCTATGAGGTGTCATTGCCTAATGTTCCCATCTTAGAATGTGTCCCTGCTGCAAAGTGACACCTGCCTGGGTGTTTGGGAGCCTCTGCTTCTGTTTTTCCGTTCTTTGGTACTGTTTCTGAGCCCATTATACATTGTTGCCATCACCGTGTTTTTGTAGTGTTGAGCCAATTTCCTCTCTACTTTTCATTTTAAAAAGTTATCCCATTATAGAATTCCTCACAACAAAAGCCAACCAGCACATTGATGGGCTTTGTCTTAAATGTATAGTTGAATCATGAATGTAATCAGGTATTTACAAAATCACCCAATACACACCATCCTTTAGCAAGACACTCGATTCAAGCAGAGAATGTGTGCTATTAACACAGATTGTTTTATGTGTCCTTACTAGAACTTGAAAAATGCATATAGAAGTTTTGTGTGTTCTCGGTTAATAAACTCCTACGTATCTGGTAATTAATCCATGAGGATGTTATGAATAGTATCTTCAGAGTAATACGCTGGTAATACTGTGGGTGGAGGCAGATGTGGGCGGAGGCAGATGCTGCTGATTTTTGTGGGTTGATCTTGCAACTGACACACTTACTGAACCTAGCACTTGTTTGAAACATTGTTTTCTAAGGCGATGGATACTTTGTTTTTACTGCTGTTATCAGAAGTATACCCCATCCCCCAACCTCTGTGCTGGTTGGTGGTGAGAACTAGGGGAAGTGTGACTCACTGAGAAGTGGAAAATCTCTAGGCCTCTGTAAACCGATGTGGGTTCTATGTGGCTTTTGGAGACTTACTGTCAGGCCACAAAACACAGGGATAGAGAAAAGAGGGCCTAAAGTCCTATGAATGGAAAGAGGTGGAGAAATACAGAAAGAAGGAAGCTAGAGGAAAGAGAACAGAATAGGGACTGAGGGGGACTTAGGCCAAGACTGTGGTCAGCCTGGGACTTGAAAGGCAGCTGAGACAATAGATGGTAAAGGGGCCTGATGCTCCAGAGAATGGGCCAGATGACCCTTGGTCCAGCAGTGTCATCCAAAGAAATCCCTGGGACCATCAAATCTCTAATGTAAGCCATGGAGGAGCCCTGGCACAAGACACAGTCTTGGGTCATGACAGTCACCCCACCTCAGCCCTCACTCACTGGCTAAGAGAGGCCCAGCTCCAACAGAAGCTACCTTACTGTTGGGATTATGATCCCAAAGCTTCTCAAGCTGGGGAACATCTCCAGATCCGAACTCTGTACACCTCAGAGCCTTGGAAGTCAGCATCAAACCAAGGAGGTTTCCAGTACTGGTTCCCAAGAGAAACTGGTTAAGAACCTTATGCAGGCGAATTGATCACCTTGTTTAAAGAGAAAATGCAGCTAAGAAGTAAGCCTTCTGTGGTTTTAAAGCTCCATGTCCCCACGAAAAACAGCAAATGGGGCTACCTCTGCCATGCACAGTGTTCTGGGAACATTGGAGACAGGAAATGGTTTACCAGCCCTGATTACAGAGCCTGATTTCAGTGGCTAGCAGAGTGGCTGTGAAATTGGGACCTTAGCAGGGGGCTTTGTTCTCCCTTGTGGCTCTGCCCTGGATCAAACAGGAGCAGAAAAGTGTAGCTGAGCTTTGCTGGATTCAGCTCAATTCTCGGTTTTTGCACCTTAATTGTTTTCAACTATTTCTGCACGCCGGCTTTGGAGCTCTGAACCTCCTGGGAGAACCTGCCTTTTTTTTATGGAGACAGGGATGAGTAGAGAGGCTCCGGCAAGTCTGTTCTTGCTGCAGGAAGAAAAAGATGCCTTTGGACCATACTCTGTGCCAAGGCCTGAGGATCTCCCACCAAGATGGGCCTCACCACAGCCTGTAAGGAACCCTTGAAGAGAGGCCGCTCTCATTTGAATATGTAAGAGCAGGGTGTGGCTGGCCAATGGAAAGATGAGCCACCCAGTCCAGCAAGTCTCCTGAGCTGGACCCAGACTCCCCCAAAGCCTGCGGGTGAGACCGAGTCTCCTGTGAGCCCGTTTCTGATTATGACCTGTCTCCACACGCCAAGTGGCTGCGAAACAACGGCAGTGACTAAGCTTTATAAATAGAACATTGAGAGTAAAAATTACAGGAAATCCCCCGAGTCTCCCATGGAGTCTTCTTTTAGGTGGGCAGCTCATAGAGAAACCCATCTCTCTCCTCCACACAGACAGGCAGCGCCTCTGCTCTACTGAACCTTTCCCCAGGGCAAGGTCGGAGGGGAATGGAGTGGAGGGATCCCTCCGAGGCCCTGTTAAGGGACATGCCCAGCACTGTCCTCTTGCCTCACTAACTCTCTCTAGCTCCCGGGAAGAAGGCACGTTTGTAATTAGCACTTTGTAGATGGGGAAACTAGAATTCACACCCAGGTCTGACTCACTCCAAATTAAGAATTAATCATATACTCAGTTCCCTCTGAACACAGAATAACCATGCAAGCAGACCACAGGAGATAAAGGGAGCCCTCTGAGTGGAAGCGGGGGTACTCTAGACCTCTGGTTATCCTTCCTTTCCCCTCCCCTCAATGATGATAACAGGAGATAAAGGGAGCCCTCTGAGTGGAAGCAGGGGTACTCTGGACCTCTGGTTATCTTTCCTTTCCCCTCCCCTCAATGGTGACATTTTCTGGAGAGCCAGTCCCGTGTGGAATTAGTTGCTCAATGGTTTTCAGCCTCATCAGGGGTTGGCTATAACAGGGGCTGAAAGAGCTGCTGACAGCAAGGGGTTGTAGGCTCTGCAGCTGAACGGATCGTTTCAGATAGAAAGTCTGTTCAAATATTTGCCCAACAACTCCCAGTGTGCTTTGGAACAAGCCTCGGGAGCAACCCTCGCTGAGTCACCAGCTGGGATGTGCAGGCATTCGACAGAAAAATGGATGCAGGCGGTTTACCAACTCCTTCATAATTAGCCAGACTGCCTCTCACCAGTGGCTTGGTGACACCGGAGGACTCTGCTGCTAGGCTGGCGGTGTGGTGGCGGCTTCTGTATTTTAGAAGGGCTCTTGGGAGGCACACTCTGTCTGCCGTCAGTAGCTGGGGCTGCCCATGGTTTTCTGACCTGCAGAATTGCATCCTCAGTGATCTGTGAGCTATCTTCCACTATATCTCCTCGAAGCTTCTAAATTCACCAAGTTCAAAACAGAACGCCTGCACTGGCTGAGATTCTTGCCTTCTCCCCATCTGTGAATGGCCTCACCACCTACTACTGGCTCTGTTTGAAAATGTTAAGGTGTCCATGAATCTGCAGCTCCCACTGTCCTGACTCTCTCTGGCTAAACTGCCTCTCCCTGCTGCTGTGGTGGGTTCCAGGAGGTTCCTAAATTTCCCTGAACCTTCTGAAAGTCAGAGCTATACCACAGCTTGACCCCACCCCTCCTGCCCCTTTCCCTGTCCCTTTCTGACCCTAGGGTGGGCACATGACCTCATTTGAACTCATCAGAGCCCTTCCCTGTTTTTTTGTTTTTTTTTTTTTTTTTTTTCAAGTGACAACAGGGTTAGGCACTTTTGACTTCCATAAACGCCAGCTAGAAGACTAAGAATCACGAGAAGCTATGCCTAAGTACCCTGCTGTGTGGAAAAATCCCTTGGAGGAGGGTGGAAGGCCATGCTGGGGTCAGCAGCATGGATTTCAAAATGTTATTTTTGTATCATGTGACTCAACTTGCACTTCTTTTCCTCATGGTTAAAGTCGCCACAAATTATATGTATCTACATTACACACACACACACACACACACACACACACACACAGTCTCAATATAGCCCAGGCTGGTCTTGAACTCGGGATCTCACTGCCCAAGGAACTCTGTCTTACCCTCTCAAGTACAGGGATTACAGGTGTCCACCTGGTGTGCATACATGTCATGATCCTAAACAAGCCAGCGTTCACCCCAGAAGAGATGCCGTTCTCCATCTTCCAAGACTATTTGTTGTGCAGACATTCTTAGGATGAGAGCCCATTACAAAACCACTGAAGACTTTCAGCCCGTAAAACACCACAGCTGCACGTGTGTGAGACCCATGGAGTCACCTGCCCACATCACAATCTCACCGTGAGCTTCTCCTGCCATGGCTAGCTGTCCCCAATCTCCAGTCTCTACACCTTGGGTGGAGGACCCCACCTCCCCATTGATGGATACATGCTTCCCAAGTGCAGGTCTGAATTTCAGTCTTCCCTTATAGTGAGGTGTGGCTATATGACTCATTTCAGAGCACCGGGTTTCACCGGGTGGGGTGGGGTGGGGTGGGGGTGGGGTTCTGACTCTTTCCCCTTGACTCCTCTTCTCGGCTTCCCATTCCTCTTGCTGCTGTTCTTTCTCTGCAGTAGACAGCACCATGAGACACGATTTTGCTCTGTCTATCACTTGCCTTCTCTCACTGGAAAGCAGACACCACACACAGTGTGGCTACCAAGTAGATTTGTAACAATTGTTACAATATCAAACTCCTTCAGAACCAGTTAGTGACCTATGTGTCCCCTCTCAGCCAACCGCCTTATCCTGTTTAGGCTGCCATGGCAAACTCCACAAACTGGATGGCTTCACCAGCAGAAATTATTTCTGGCAGTTTTAGGATCTGGGAAGTGCAAGATCTGGGTGCCAGCCAATTCAGTTCTTCTGGAAGTTTCTCTTCCTGACTCACATTTAGGAGCTTCAAGGACTTCCTTCTGTGTTCCCACATGGTGAGGATAGGGGGCTCTCATGTCTCTTCTTAGAAGGGCATGAGTCCCATCAGTCATGGGCCCTGCCCTCATGTTCTCACCTTGCAAAGGCCTCAGCTCCAAATCACATTAGGGCTTCAACATTTAAATTCTGAGAGAGCACAAACATTCAGGCCACACAGCAGGGGGCATCTAGGGCCCCCCCCCCACTTCTGCCATTAAGTCAGAGATGTCCTGATCTTTTGTTTGTTTGCTTTATTTTGTTTTCTGAGGCAGGGTTTCTCTGTGTAGCCCTGGCTGTCCTGGGAACTCATGATGTACAGCAGGCTGGCCTTGAACTCGGAGATCTGCCTGACTCTGCCTCCCGAGAGCTGTTTTTAAAAAACTTAAAGGCATGCACCACCATGCCCAGGCTGGGACCCCAACCTGCAGTAGGGAAGAGGGAAGACGTGATCTTGCTACAGCCACTTAGCAAACTAATGACCTGTGCAAACTAACGTGGAAAGACTTCCTGTTTCAGAGTTTTGGAAACTATTTTTATTATTATGTGTATGTGCTTGTGTGTGGGTTTAGGCCCATGAATGCAGGTGCTCTCAGATGGCAGAGCCGTCAGGTCAGATAGATGTGGAGTTACAGGTGGTTGTAAGCCACCCAACTTGGTTGCTGGGACAAAACCTGAACTTAACCACTGAAGCGTCTCTCCAGCCCCACTTCTCCTTTTCTCCCTCTCCCATCTCTTTCCTCAGGTCCCTCTATCCCTCTTCCTCTTCACCCCTCTCTCAGTAGGGTCTGACTCAGGCTCAGACTAGCCGGGCAGGCTCACTGGTCTTGCTGCCTCAGCCTCCCAAATGCTGGGATTACAGGTGAGTACCACAACACCTAGATTTCTTGTTGAGAAGAAAATAGCAAATTGAAAATAGCAATTAACAGGATCTGTATCCAAGCCTAGTCACCAAAATAGTGTTTTCTGTTTTTAAAAACTTCTTGACAGCCGCTCCTGAAGCACTGGCGTTCTCTCTGCCGCTCTCCAAGATGTCCATTGCTTAGGCTGTGTCCCTAGACCCTGGCACCCTTTACTCTCAACACTGCTTCCCTGAGTTGCGTGTCTCCCACGGAAGACTATGCGGTTTTGTCCAACACTGAGCTAGCTGCAGTGCTACCTTCGCCAGCACAACATCCTGAATGGGCCTATCGTGGGCTCTACTCACAAGCTCTATGAAAAGAAAATCTGCCAGAATAAGACCCAGAGGCAGAGGCTCTCATTCCCCTCCCCGACCCAACTCGTCATCCTCTACATTCTTCTACCGGTTCTCAGACTTGGATTCGGCCTCCGTGGACTCAGACCTGTAGGATCTGCTCCCAAAAGAGGACGCCTTACTTTACCAAAGCAAGGACTATAATGACGACTGCGATGAGGAGAGTTATTTGACTCCCAGGACATATGGGGAGCCCAAGTCTGTGGGCATGTCCAAGAGCTTCCACCATCCGGGGACCTCACTTGCAGATGGTCACTCTTTCCAACACCAGGTGCGTGATATTTTCTCTCCTTCAGGAGGACAAGGATAGAGAACCCCACATCTACGGCCGACACAGCGCCTACCAGAGCATCTCACACTACCACCCCATTTCCAGCGTCTCCAGGAGCTCCCTGGGCTTATCCTTTATCCTACAATCTCCACCTCTTCTGTGACATCCTCTTCGTCTTCTCCCTCTTCATGGCTTACCCGCCGCGCCATCAGGCCAGAAAAACAGGCCCCTGATTCCCTGCACTGGACTGGTATCACCAGGCCCCACTCTGGGACCAGCTATTGCCCTTCCTGGTCTATGCTGCCTGTCTGCTGTTTGTTTACTACGCCATACAAGTTGAAGAACGCAACCCTTTCTGGATGGATCCCCGAGAGTATGGTTTCAGAGCAGCTCTTCACAGTTTTGGCAGATTGCCTTAGCGGTATTTGCTGGGGGAGGAGTAGATGTGGGCTTTTTGTGTTCTAGTTAGGGGATGGAGGGCCTAGCCTAGGGCAGTGTTTATAGCCCACCTCCTTCTGCTAAGGAGGAAGCAAATGCTGGCCTTCCCAGTGGGCCCACGTGTACCTTCTTCTGGAGTCTCATAGCCCTGTTGCCTCTGACCCTTAAGGCTCCAGGGGGAAAGAACCTCATTTCTTTAGAGGAAAGCTTGGTGGTAGTTGTCATACATGCCTGTTTATTGTCACCTTTTCATGGTGTATTAACCAAAGGCCTTTGTTTTCGTGGACACAATAAAAAGCATGTTTATTTAAAAAAAAAAAAACAATTTTACTAAAAAAAAAAAAAACTTCTCTAAAATACTGTGATTTTAAGCATAGAAAGTTTGGAGAATACATTAACATTTGTACACACACCATAATTTTTGTTCTGTTTTCTTTTATGCAAACAGGCACATGCCACAGTAGGTGTGTGGAAGTCAGAGGACAACTTGCTGGAGTTGTTTGTCTTCTTATAACATTTAGGTGGGGTTGAGCTCAGGTTGTCTGGCTTGAAGGAGAGCACCTGTGTGCACAGAGGCATCTCACCGGCCCCTTCTTGCTTTGAGTAGAAACCATGTTCACCGTGCAGCATGTGAGATAGAATGATTTTGTTTATGCTGTCAAGCAAAGCCTGCCTTTAAGTACAGCCCAGTGCAAAAAAAAAAAAAAAAAAAAAAAAAAAAACAGGCCCTGGCCAGGGATGGGATAGGCAATCTCCTCTTAGGAGAGGTTCATTTCTCCAACTCACAGTAAATGGAAGACACCTGTCCCCCCCCCCCCCCCCCCACTAATTGAGACCTCAATTCTAAAATATTCTGGGTATTTTTACAGGGTGAGTGCAGATGTCATCTCCTGCAAAAGATACAGCTCGGATCTCTGGCCTGGGGCTATGACTGGGTCTTCAGGGAAACCATGCACACCCTGGTTGGGCTTGAGCACTTTTGGCCACCTGGTCCAGCCCCTGTCAGGGAGTCAAAGGCTATGGAATGATGTGTTGTGTAACTGACCTCCACCCTGAGGACAGAGGTTAGTCACAAGGAGGGAGTGAGAAGGAGAGGGAAGAGGAGGTCAGGAGGGACCCTGGACCTCAGAGAGCAGGGAGATGGTGGCTGGAGGTGGGGCCACAGGATTGCAGAGACCTAACCATGTGCAAACAACCTGAACCTTTGTCTCGTCAAACTTACAAAACACAAATCCAAAGACCCTGAAAGCTAGGTGCTGACTTTAGAGCACCACCTGCATCCAGGCAGGCACGTGGTCACTTTCCAAGGGCTGGGCCCCTAGTGACCGTACCATCTTGGGCTTGTAGAGCTGGCCCTGCTCAGAACTTAAAGGAGGACACCAAGCCCCTGGCAGTGGTATTAGTTGGAAGCAGAGTATAAACAACGGCAGGATTAGATATTGCAAGCATCTGGGATTCATTGTACAGACCTTGGGGTTTAAGCCAGATGTGGTAGCATATCCCTGTAACACCAGCACCTGGAATATGGAACCAGGAAAATCAGGAACTCAGAGTTGGTCTCAGCTATATAGGACATGTTAGGCCAATCTGGTCTATAAGAGATCCTGTCTCAAAAAACAAAACAAAACAAAAAACCTAACAAACAAATAAGTAGCCTTGGCAGGAGAGGGTAGAGGAGAGGTGAGCTCTGGGTAGAGTGTTGGAATGCCGACAAGAGCATGAGCATGAGTGGGAGGCCTCTGTTTTACACAGGTTGAAGGAAGTCAGAAGTACAGATTTTGGAGCAGGAGCCCACAGTGGGAGGCTCCACCAGGAGCCTTCAAATGAGGAAGGAAGGGAGAGAGGGAAGATTGGTGAGAGCTGCAAGAGATGAAGACCAGGCAGTTTTCACCACACCCCCTTTTCCCTTAGCATCTGGGAACCTCACTTTACAAATGCCACTTCTTGGTCACATGACTTTTGTGTCTAACCAACCACATGGAGTGAACTGAGCTCGGCTCTGCCATCCTAGCCAGTTGGTCTTCACATGCCCAGTCTTTTCCAGAGGACCCAGCTGGCCTTCTTACAGGACCTAGTGAAGCCAATGAGGATAGGGGAACCAATCCTCCTCCCCACCTCCACCCTCCATCTGGCAGGATGGACGAGTCTGTTAAAAACATATCAAAGAACAGTAACAAAGGACAAGTCCCATGAGTGACCAGGAGGACAGTAGTTATGTCTGAGAAATAACCCTGAACCTTGGTTATCTCGAATGCCATGTGACTTTCCTGCTAGTCCAGACCCCTCCCTCTTCTCAGTTCTGAGGACTTTCAGGACAAAGGGCTGTTTGCCAAGTGTCTCACATGATCATAGCCAAGTGATGAGAGTTTCCATTTGGACTCAAGCATCCATAAGCAGATGCCTCAGCCTCTCCCTTTTGTGAGTTATTAAGTCAGCAAGATGTCTCTAACCAGGCCAGAATCCCAGGGGAGAGATGGGATGTCAAAGCCAGGAATGTTGAGCAGGACACAGGGAGAGTTTTCGGGGGTGGGGGTGGTGAGCCCAGTTGGTGAGAGTGGAGGGCCAACTGTGAGGCTTTTGGTCTCTTGTTGGCTGCAGCCCATGGCCACGGGGAAATGGAGCCTTGTCTGGGAGTGTTGTCTCACAGAAGAGGAGCAATGGAATGGTAGTTCTGATGTGCCCCAGCCATCTGCCCGCTCCTTTTGATTTCTTTGAGACAGGGTCGCTCTACATAGCCCTGGCTGTCCTGGAGCTCACTATGCAGGCCAGGCTGTCCTAAAACTCACAGAGCTCCACTTGTGTCTGCCTCCCTAGTGCTAGGATTAAAGGCGTGGGTCAGTATGCCTGGCCTGGCCTCCTTAATGACTGTGAAAAGGAGTCATACTCATTTGTCCTGATGGCACCAGAGTGCTAAAGAGGTTAGTGCAAAGAAATTATTCAGGTAGTGTCTTCAACCTACTAATTTAGGTTGTTTATCTAAATTGTTCTAGTACCATTAAAAACTCTGGAGTCAAATAGCAGGGCAAAAACTTGATTGACTAGAGAAGCAGCGGAGAAGTGACCAGTGACCTCCTCTCTCTCCCCTTCCCAGATCCAAAAAGGCCACAGATCTTTCTAAGCCCCTCTCTACTACTGTGTCTCTCTGTATGTATCCCGAGTCCTCCAAAACCTCTATGGCTAGTTCTGGTCGGCTAGATGCTAACTCCGCCCCCTGATTCAAGGCTAACTTTATTAACAGATCTCAGAGTAAGATCAAAATATCCCACCAACAGTTCTCAGGAGCCTGCAAGAAAGAAAGAAAGAAAGAAAGAAAGAAAGAAAGAAAGAAAGAAAGAAAGAAAGAAAGAAAGAAAGAAAGAAAAAGAAGTCTCCTGCCTTTGTGTCTATTCCTCCAAATTATTAAGATGTTCTCATTGTTCACTGGTGTTTTTGATTAGTGCTGTCTGGCTCCAAATCTATGCTAAACTTTGCTCCAGGCAGGTGTTTAACTTAGGCCAAACAGTAAGGCAAGGCAGGTCTTTTATGTCAGTGCCTGCAGGAAGTAAAGAAACCAAGAAAAAAACAAGATGGGGAAATGCTGAGTTAATAAAAGGAAAACAGAGAGGGGAGCTGCAGCTTAGCAGTCACCAACTGTTTGCCCAGCATGCTCCATCTCCAGTACTAGATCAGGGAGAGAGTCAGATATATCTAAGGTCCTAAAGATTCCTTTAGAACCTTAGATATAGAAGAATGCAATAGGAGTCTGCAAGAAAGGCGTGGGAGGGTGAGTTGGATTCCCACCCTGTAACAATTTGCACTGCACGTCCTTGTGTTTGGTGGGTTATCATACCTTCATTTCTCTGCACCTCATCTGCCCCAGGTGTTAGACCCCCGGAAAACTCAGGTATCCGGGGTCCCAGGCCACGACCTCGGTCACCCCAATCACCAGGCGGATTCGAGAGCTTGATGCAAACTGCACAAGGCTTTATTGTAATTTAACGAGCTAACCCCATGTTAGCTCGGGTCTTTCACCCACCCGCCATGGCGGATGGCTAGAAAAGACGGCTCCTACTGGCTCCCAAAAGATCTTATAGGGCAGCGTAAGGGGAGTGTCTAGGGGTACGCACAGGCTCACGATTGGTGTGCCTCCAGGCTTGGAGGGCTTGCCCTGTGTTGATTGGTCAACTGGTTGTTATGGCCCATAGGTCCTCCTAGGGTGGTTGCTATGCTCTGTGCGTCATTGCTGTGCGCTTGTCCGTAAAGCACACCCAGAGCAGTAAAGCATAGCACCACCAGCTAACTTCTGATTGGTTCCTTGTCACGAGGCAGGCGTCTGACTTTCTAGTGACTAACTTTTGATTGGTTCCTTGTCATGAGACAGGCGTCTGACTTTCTAGTGTCTAGGACAAGGTCATAGAAGCACGTTTTTGGCCGTTATGGCTGCAAAAAGGGAAGCTGGTCCCTTCACAGGAAGGAATGTGGCTAAATCTAAAGAACACTGTTGGGTGGGAGCTGCATTAGCAGTGGTCCCATGATGCAACCCCACGTGTGAGGAATGTGGAGAAAATCAGGCATGTGGACTTGAAAAGGGACTTCTTAGATCTTAAAACAAGACACGTGGCAAATACTTACTTCTTCCTGTCTTTGGACATTGTCATGTGAAGCCATGGGCCGGGAGCTGCTGCAGCCCTATTAGAATCATGAGGAGGAAGCAGAATATCTCAGGGACGCTGACCGTGACCTCTGGTGTAAAGCTGCTGTATTAGCTAAGAGCCTCTTTGGCTTTGGATCTTCTTGATGTATGCTGTTACTTATTCTGCGACTTCAGTTTATAGCATCCCGCAACTGTCAGTACAAAAACAAAACAGACTACAGCAACGAAAAGCCCAGATCTCACCTCAAAGGGAATAGGACATAGTCTGTTCTGGAGTCAAATGTAAGCTCAGGCAGCCCCAAATACCATGTTCCAACTTGGTGACAGTTTCATCAAATTTTTACAGTAATGGAACAAAGACACTGGCAAAGCAAGACACTTCTCCCACAAACTAGTGAGAAACATCTGGCAGATGGGTTACAGCAAGGCAAGGGAGCCTGTTAGAGCCTTCAGATGCCACCTAATGGCATTCTTAGCCTTTTGCTTGGGGTCTGTGCATTCTAAACAGATTTACCCAATAGTCACAATGGTTGTTAGGTCACACATAGAGTTGAGCAATAAAACATTATTTAGAAGGAGGTCAAGATACTCCAAGAGGGGCTGGAGAGATGGCTTAGAGGTTAAGAGCACCAACTGCTCTTCCAGGGGTCCTGAGTTCAATTCCCAGCAACCACATGGTAGCTCACAACCATCCATTATGAGATCTGGTGCCCTCTTCTGGTGTGCAGATCTATATGGAAGCAGAATGTTGTATACATAACAAATAAATAAAATTTTAAAAAAAGATACTCCAAGAGACTTTGGCTCCCCAGTTGTTGCCATTTCCCTATGACTACAGTAATTTAATAATTCAGTCAGACTAGTAGAATGGCTAGCAAGAGTGTGGCTTTTTAGGAGGAACTTTAGCACATAAAATCAAAGGAGACCTGGTTTGTTTTGACAGTCTTCAGTTCACTGTACCATAGCAGATCCTCAGACATGGGCTCAGTGAAGAACAAGAATGATCTTTAGAAGGAGAGTGGGGACAAGGAGACAAGGGAATAGACAAGTTCCAGACCTTATGTGAGGTTCTAAAAGTCACATAAGTTCCTGGGTCTCATTTGTAATTCTGTGCAAAGATGCTTAGGAGCAGGCCCTAGCTCAGTGTCAGAGTGCTTGCCTAGGATGTATGATGAGGTCCTAGGTCCCACCCTCAGCATCCCTAAATGGCGTCATTCCTAATCCTCTATGTGGTACACAGTGAGACCTTTGTAGATAGTTATATTAACACAATGAGGGGAGGGGAGTTCAGTTTCAATCTTACTGATGTTTAAGGGTCGGAACCATTGCCCAAAGGATATAGTTATTGATTTCATCATCTGCATCTGTGGAATGCTCACCTCCACGCAGCAGGAAAGAGTTAAAAGTACAATGAATACTTTAGGTGAGCTCTCTGATGGCAGGGCCCATAGTCCTTAAAGTAAGCTGAGGCTCCTCTGTGTGTGGTCATAGCTCTACATGAACTCCACAGGATCCTCTTCAGTGAGAGGTTCCTCTCAGACCAGATGCCTGGCTGCCCAGACTGGCACTCTTTAGTCTTGACCCTTGTGTAGATGCCAAGAGGGTTGGGTTCTCATAGACAGCCTGAAACTCAGACCAGCAGCTGTCAGGCAGCTGACACAGAGCTAGCTATTAGCTCTGCCTCCCTCTCCCTCTCCCTCTCCCTCTCCCCCTCACACTGAGGCATTTTATTTGTATATATGGTAAGTATGCATTGTATCCTAGAAAAGGAATCCCTTGCACTGTTTTGTTTTGCCTCCTTTTGGTCCACAACATCAGCAAAGGTCATCAATGCACAAAAAGCTCTCTGATGGAATGACAGCAATTAGCTTTTACTCTAGATCTTAGAGTTGCAAATCCAGTTTGGGGCAAACTGTCTGTGAGGATCCCAACAAAGTCGACAGTGGTTTCAACCACTCCATTCTTAACTGTCACAACTGGAAAATGAATGGCAACTGGAGCACGGCTGAGTAAAAACTTGGCATTTGCTCTTTCCTGCATTGTTGGTGACCTCAAGAGCATGTACAGGGACACACACATATCATTATTTATGGCAGTAATCAAAGATGGGTGGAATATTTGGAATGATGAGTAACAGCAAGAGGAAGTGTGTGTGTGTGTGTGTGTGTGTGTGTGTGTGTGTGTGTGTGTAGGTGGGGTGAGCGTGCCTCAGCACACATGTGGAAATTGGAGGACAACTCTCAGAAGTTGATTCTCTTCTTCTACCATGTGGGGCTGAGCTTGAACTTGGGTCCTTAGGCTTGGTGGCAAGTAGTTTTAGGTCATACTTTTAATCTGATTGTTCTCCACAAGTGTTTTGGTCACCATTCTAATGTCAATTTGGAGCACGGACTTGATGAGTCTGTTGGCTTGGGAAGGCTCCCTGGAAGAGATGACTATTGACCCTAATTATTATAGTTCTTACTGTGATGTGTCCAGGAATCACCAAGGACCTTATTCATCCAAGCCAGGCCTGTGAGCGCACAGCTCTGGACAAGCACCCCACCACTACGTTCTATCCCAGCCCCATAGTTTTATGTCTCTAACAAAATTCCTATGCTTTGCATAACAAAGTTATGATAGGTGACTTAGAGTTCTCCCACAGAAGGGATTGATTCAAAGAAGTTATTTCTGGCACCAATAAACAGAGTGAGGAAGAGTTTGTGTGTGGGGAGGGAAGGAGAGACAGAGAGAGAGAGGGGGGAGACAGAGACAGAGACACAGAGACAGAGAGAGAGGGAGGCTTTTGGAACCTCAAAACTCGCCCCCAGCGACACACCTCCTCCAGCAAGGCTACACCTCTTAATCCTTCCTAGACAGTTCCACCAACTGGGGACCAACCATTCAAAACTATGGACCCATGGAACCATGCTCATTTAAACCACCACATAGATGTCAGAAATCTGTGTTTTTATTGGTGTGAGTCCAATGCAAACTAAAGTTTGACGACCTGTGACTTCAAAGAGGAGAACCAAGGTTAGGTGAACATGCAGGACAGCAGCCCTAGAAGCATGGAGGACAGGGACACAGGCAGAGGGGGGTGACGGACTGATGCAATCCTGCAAAGTGAGGACTTGGATCAAGACCCTGGAGAGTGAAGAGGAGGTGATCCAAAAGAGCTCAACAGGAATTAAAATTCATCCACACATCCATTCATTGACGATCTGTCAGACATGGACTCATGAGACAAGGGAGGTGCTGAGTTCTATCCTAGACCTTCTGAGTTTGAGGGACAGCCAACAGAGAAGTCACCAGGCAAAAGCACAGGGCAGAGTCTGAAAGTGGTCTGGGGGAGCTCAGAGCTGGCATTGTAAACATCACACTCAACTTCACATTGGCAGCAGTGGGCTTTTCAGATCTTCAAAGAGTCTAAGTTGACAGCAGTGGTGGTCCGAGACTCCCTACAGGAGACAGGGGGATTACCAGCAGTGATGTTGACTGTCAGTGCATGTGGCTAGGCTTTCCCAGAGAACCTTATACAATGGGGAACTCGTGTAAGTTCTTCCCTGGAGACTTGCAGATGGTCAGGTGTTGTGCCTAGCATCCCATCTTCAGCAGGGGAGAGAGGGCCTCATTATGGGATCTACAGTCCCTCTTTCTGCCAGTGATTAGACCTTGCAGTGTACATCTTCAGATCTAAGCATGAGCTTAAAGGAGCTTTTCTGGCTTCTAGAAACAGTCTCTGCCTTTGAAAAGCTGGAAGCATATGGGAAAAGGCCCGACTGACCATATCTCTTGCCGTGTGTCAGCCAAGTGCACAGAAATCTAAACTAAACTGCAGTTCCAGGGGAAGCACAGTAGAAGTGAAGTGACCTGCAACATTGCAAAGAAGTGATAGGAACTAACTAAGCCCATGAAGGAATGGGCGTGAGAACCATCAGAAGCCTCTAGGCAGAAGAAACAGCATGTGCAGTGCATGGGATCATGCTGGCATGTGGTCAGGGACACAGAAGTAGGGTGTGGCTGGAGCAAAGGACAGAAAATGGACCTTGGGGAGAGCGGCATAGCCTACTATGAAAGGCCCCCATTATACGCAAAGATACTGATTTAAAATAACCTAGGAAACTAGAAGCCAGCTGACGGAGGGACACTAACTGACGGCTGCATTGTCATGATGGATGTGCTTTTGTGTTGGTCACCCTGGCATGCAGAGGACTTGGGGCAAGACAGAATAAGCTTAACCTTTAGCACTTCCTGCTCACCAAGACCCACCTTTACCTCTCTCTGGTCTCCTCCCAATGACCAGGAGCTAGAACAAGCCACATGTCCTTGGCTCTCACAGCAGCGCTAACCATCTTGTGGCTTCCACGCTTGTACTTCACCGCCTGTTCTCTGCAGGGCAGCTGAGTGACCTTCTCATAATACGAACCTGTTCCTTCAATGGTTGGTTTCCATGGGTGGTTTTGGGAATAAAGCCCCGCCTCCTTCCTCTGGTTCATGAGATCTGTCTCTCTCTCACCGCCCCGTCTCTGCAGTCACACTCTGTCCCATCTGCATCCCTGTCCCATGATCCTTTCTAGTCCTTAAACATGACTAGGCCATTCCTAGTCATTAAAAGTCATAAAAGTCATTAGAGCTTTTATGCTAGCTCTTTCCCCCAGCTAGACCTTCCCAGGGCTACAAATTCCTTGCCTTTCCCATTGTAACTTAAATATCACTTTCTCAGACTTTCCCCAACAGCCACATCATCTGTAGGAGCTGCTCAAGCATCCTCTGTCACTTCAGGTCTCTCCATTGCTCTTCTGTCCGTCCATCCATGGTCTTCCTCCTCTGTAGTAGACAGTCTCCAAAATGGCTGCTATTTCATCCTTCTCTCTTGTACATACATGCCACTCCACTGGTCAAGACGGGAGGCATATCTCTCCTTCCACTGAAGGAACTTAGGATGCTATTGCTTGCTCTGGCTGACAGGATGAGGCAAGAAGATGCTGTGCCAGTTCTGGACCTCACTTTTTAAAGAAGGAAATATATATATATATATATATATATATATATATATATATATATATATATGGAGGGGGGGTCTGGTGTGTCTGGTGTGTGTGTGTGTGTGTGTGGTGTGTCTGTGTCTCTCCATATGTATGCAGGTACATGCATGCCGCACCACATTTGTGGAGGTCAGAGGACAACTTTTGGGAGTAAGTTCTTTCCTTCTACCTTGCTTTGAGGCAGGTTCTGTCTAGTTTCTACCCCACTGTGCACCTGTGCTAGCTGACCTGCATGCTTCCATGTGAGTCTCCTGTTTCCAGCCCCCATCTTAACATAGAAGTTCTGGGATTACAGATGAACAACACCATGATCAGCTTTTGTCCATTGGTTACAGGAGTTGAACTCAGGATTTCAGGCTTGCATAGCAAGTACTTCTACCCATTAAACCATCCCAGCATCCCTTGATCAAACTTTTAAAAAGTTGGTTAACTTACAAGTTTACTCTTGAAATTTAGCCACTATGTGACAAGTCTCGCTACCTTGCAACCATGCTGGGAGGAAGCACAAGGTCTCCACATGTGGGGGCAGAAAGCCATGTAGAGGGACACTTAAGGGGGTACGTGAACTATGGACCCCCTCCATACAGCTCACTTATCCACCTACTACAGATGAGCAAATGAATCCACATGATACCCAGAGCAGCCAAGCTGGCTGGTCATCCCTGACCTGATCCGGACAGACAACTGTCAGGCTAAAGTTTTATTGCTTTAAGTCACAGAGTTTTGGAAAATTGTTATGTGGCAACAACTGACTGAAACAGCCTTCTATTTCCAGAACATGACAATGCTTCAGAGGCTTGACCTGGCAGTCCCTGGCACGTACATGAACCCAGCAGGCATTTGCTGAGTTGTTGTTGTTGAGTTGCTGTTGTGCTTTAGTGTCTGTGGTACTGGGTATTGAACCCAGGGCCTCACACTCTCACTAAGCAAAGCCCCCAGACCTAGATGTGTGAATTCAGGAGAGAGTGGAATTGTTCATTGCCTACAGGTTTTGTAAAAACAAAACTGCTGTATGGATACTAGACATAGGATTTTGGAGTTCAACATTTCGGTTCTGTGTTTTGAGAACATGCAGGATGTAGGCATGGCTGAAATGGAGGAAACCAGGTGACTTGATTGAAGGATAGAATATTGGCTGAGACCCATATATCAACCCCACCTTTTCTAAGATGACTGTAGGACAGGTGCTGCACAAAGGCCTGGAACTTTCCATCCTAGGACTGTGAGGCATCCTGGTCCTATCCTTGGAAAGATCCAATTTCAAAGCAGGCAACAAGGACTCTGAAAAGTATACATGTGAGTAGGACAGAATGGGGACTCAGACCACAAGAGCAGAGCCTGGGCAACTCAACGAATGGTTATTCCGGCAAAGTAGTGGACACCACGATGGTGGGCCTAGAGAAGGGCAGAGCACAAGTTAGCTTCATTCTGGTCACAAGTAAAGGGTGGTTCTGATGAGGTCACTAGGGCAGTTAACTGGCCTTTCAAGATGCTGGCTGGCCTGAAGGTATAAAAATTTGATTTTCCGGCCAACATATCCAAAAGAGAGATAATACTTGCTGTTGGCAGTAGAGATAGTGATCTGAGATGTTCGCTGGGGTTCCAGGTGAGCTAGATGGTGGTGACAGGAGGCACGTAGAACTGTGGGGTCAGCTCAGTCAGTGAGCTCTGGACTGGCATGAGAGTAAAACAGCAGGCAGAAGCCAACGTCTATTGCAAAGCTGTTCATGGTAGGGGATGGACCTCTGCAGAGTTAGTTTTATGGAGCTGGTCCAGAAGCATAAACTGGCCTGCCTCAAATCTTTTTAAACCATATGAAACAATACACTTGGCCCTTCCACTCTCCTTCACCCTTCCTTCCTTTCTTTTTTTCTTTTTTCAAGACAGGGTTTCAACACTGCCTCCCCTGGAACTCATTCTGCAGACCAGGCTGGCCTTGAACTCACAGAGATCCTCCTGTCTCTGTGTCCCAAGTGCTAGGAGTAAAGGCATGCGCCACCACCCCCTGGCTGGCCTTTCACTCTTGACTCTCTCTACATACAAACCAAAGAGTACGAATAAGAGATGAAGTCTTAACATACTGCTAAATTCTCACTTTTAATAACTCAGCACAGTCTCTCTGGGCTATTTTGTTTCTTGCCCCAGTTCTCCAGTCAGATGGAACTGAGCAAAAGAGACTGAGAGAACCAAACAATGGACTTCTTCAAGGTTAGCGGCCTAGTATTCAAACTGAAAGGCATTCATTCATTAAGCCACAGCCCATTTAGTCAGATCCCTCTTGATTTCAAGTGGCTGATTTCAATGGCAGACACTGGTAAGACCAAGCAGGAAATATATTAGTTTATATAGAGTAGGGGTGGAGGAAGGAGGGTGGGAAGGAAGGAAAAAGACAATCAGCAAAGGCCATTGGGCCAGCTGGATTGCATGTTTAAATGATGCTGGCAGGATTCTGCTCTGACACCTCATCATCTCAGCTTACTTCATCAGTACCAGCTTTGCCTCGGGGATGCTTCCCCAGCTGATATACCAGTTTTGCCTCAGGGATGCTTCCCCAGCTGGTGCCGTTGGGACTCTAAGCTTGCTTCTGGCCAACTCTGCTGCTCTAGCAGTCAGCTCTGTTCTTGCAGCAAAATTCTGAACCTTGGTTCTCATTGGCCATGCTACAGCACCCTTCCATGAACCAATGATAACCAGGGGGATGCAATGTTCTTATTGGTCAGGACAGATCACATGACCGCCCCTGGAATGGTAAAGTGGTGTTGACCCCATTTAAATCATGTTTAGGGAAGAGGGTTTTCAGATTAAAATTGTGCAGTTACCAGAAGGAGGATCACAAGACTTGCAGGACTGGAGCAAACAATGTGTAGCCTTGACACAAGGTCAGGCTGTGTGACCTAGGGCCAACTTTGTGGATATAAGGCTCATACAGCCACTCACAGCCCAGCTGCTATGGATTAACACTCCATTGCTTTGAGATCCTTATTTATTTATTTTTGTACTGTACTTACATCACTTCTGCCCTCTTTTACCTCAGTCAGGTGGTGGCTGCTGCTGAAGACATGTTGAAAGGCTCTCTGTCTTTATGTCTCTATGGTTGACTTGAACTCTCCAGCCCTCTGTGTCAATGGTCCCCTAGTGGCATGGTGTCTGGTTCTAGGAACAGGGCAGGACCTAGACACCGACAATTTCTTGAGGCTGGAGTAGGGAACCTTGGGTCTCTTACCCAAGGTCCATTGGCCAAGCAGCTTAAGATACCAGAGTCAAGGGGAAAAGACAGGAGAGTCTTTCCTCACAAGCGTTTCAGGGCTGGGGACTGCTTCCACACCCTGGAATACTGTCTTTGAGGGTGGTGCATGTGTGCTTTCGTGTGTGTGTGTGTGTGTGTGTGTGTGTGTGTGTGTGTGTGTGTGAACTTTCTTACTTAATTCTCACCATGACTCTTGAGACTATTTTACAAATAAGGAACCAGGCTCAGAGGAAGATGAGACTCAGAGTAAGCAAGTAACTCTCTCAAAGACACATAGCACTCCTATTGCAAAGCCTATGTATTTCATTCTCTAATACCCTCTGTCCCCCACACACTTAACAGAAGAGAAATCTTCCAGGAGCTGGGATCTTGAGAACAAGCCATTCTCAGTTTAGCTTTGACACAAATCTGGAATGTGTCCATGCATAGAGCCCATATCACTTGGATTATACCTGGCACCCTGCAGACTAGGATTCTCTTTCTGTGGTTTCAGCTATTGAGGTTAGATACAATCAAAAATTGTTCATAGGACAATGCCAAGACTGTACTTTCCTTTATGGACTGTCACAGCAAGATCAATTGATTGCTTTATTTTACTATTAACTAATATATTACAGCACCCAATTTATAAATTAAATGTACCATAAGTATCTATTCATAGGTGTGTGTGTGTGTGTGTGTGTGTGTGTGTGTGTGTGTGTGTGTATGTTGGCTTTGAGACATCATCTCATGTAATCCAGGCTGGCCTCGAATTCACATAGTAGCCAAGGTTGATCTTGAGTTTCTGATGCTCCTGTCTCTACCTTTGACCTCAGGGCTTATAGGCATTGAGTTGCTGTTCTCAGTTTTATGCAGTGTTGGGACTTAAAGCCAAGGCTTTTTGTGTGCTACGCAAGCACTCTATGCAGTGGCTTATCCTCCAGCCCATAGCATTTTCATATAAGACAAAAGCACATTACATACAAAGAATTGGTCCTGTCCACTGGATACTCTGCAGATAAGGAAGAACTGCATATATTTTAAGTTTTTTATTACATTTATTTCTCTCTGTGTGTTGTGTGGAGGTCAGAGAACAAATCCGGAGAGTTAGTTTTCTCCTTTCGCTGTGTAGAACACAGGTCATCGGGCTTGGCAGCAAGCACTCTTATCCACTGAGTCATCCCGCCCGTCTCATGCTGTATGTTTGAATGGGAAGCTGGTAAGATACACCATCTCCATTAAGAAAGGAAACAGCAAAGGCTGATATGGGCTAGTCTGTCCCGAAGAGCCTTCCTGGGTACTGAGGCTGGCTGCACCTGCAGACACCATTTCATAGGAGAGGAGAAGGTTTTCATGGAGTCTCTCTCAGAGGGCTCAGCGCTTAAACTAAGCCTGGTTTAGTGTCTCATTTGCTGCAGAGGGGGTCCCTCTGGCTAGTGTGGCTTTCCAGAAGTCTCTTGGAAAATGAGCCTTTTTTACTTGCAGGTTTTTGTTTTTGTTTTGTTTTTTAATTTGGGAGCGTGTGGTTTGCTGAAAACACAGTAAGTGTGATTAAAATAGTTCTGCCACACTCCACACAAACCTATGGATGGTTTGTACTGCTTTCTGGTCTCCTCGTAGAACAGGAAAGAAACTTCTTTGACAGAAAACCTCTGTGCCTTGTCTCCCCTGCCTCCCCCCGCAAAAGGATGATAAGAAGGGTAGGGAGTGAATAGGGAGGGGGAAAATGGAATTTCAATTTAATTTTGTCTCCACATTGTGTTTGGAAGGAAAACAAAACAAAAAACCAAAGCACCGTTGAAAGTGAACTTGGAGTGAACTATAGAGACTCCAGTGCTGCAGATCAGGGCTTCAGGCTCTCTGGCTCTCTGTTTGTCTTATTAGCACACTGCTGATTTCGGCTTGGAGACCTAGAGTTAGGCTGTGTGGTGGAGACAAGGGCTTTGCCCTCAGCTGTCTTGGAGGGATGGAAGGACCTGTGGCAAGAGCTTGCCAAAATCACCCAAATTAGGACCCCCACAAGAAGAGAGTCCTGAGATCTAACAACTCTCAAAAAAAAAAAAAAAAAAAAAAAAAAAAAAAAAAAAAAAAAAAAAACCTCTGGAAACCACTGTGGCGAAGAAGCACTTCCTGCCTGGAAGCCAGAGCACTGTGAGCCATAAGCAAGAGGGACAGAAGGGTGGCTCCTAGCTGAGACCATAGAGCAGCAGGCATTTAGCTTATGATGGTGGAATTGAGCCCAGAGGGGCATTGCTTGCCCACAATAAAAACAGAGGCAGCAAGTCTGATCTGGAAGTTGGGGAACAAGCCAGGAATCAGCCATCCTGCCTTGAGCCCCAGCCCCAAGTTTTCCTCAGTGATGGACTGGCATGCAAGTGTAAGCCAAGAAGCTCTTTCCTCCCCCAAGTTGTGATTGGTTGGTGTTTCATCACAGCAACAGAAGAGTGACTAAAACACCTTCCATGTTTGTTCCTCTTCTTCAAGTACCTCTGCGTCATGAAGTTGTTTTTTTTTTTTAACATTAGTAAACATATTATCAATGATATTAAATGTCTAACTTAATATTTCTTTACAGAGTTGTATTGTAATTTACTTACTGAATAAACCATTCAGTAGTAATAAAAATCTATTACTGGAGAATAGTATTGTCTATAAGGAGTGGGTGTTTTGTTACTATTATACAGCAGTAACTGTCATCATTTTCTGGATATATTCCAACTAATGGGTGAAACCTGTGACCTTTTTAAGGACTTTGTCCTGCATCCGCTGGGGTAAGCTAAATGTTAAAACAAACACTCCCTAAGTCTGTATGGCTTACCATGAGTATTTAACGGTTCTGAGAATTCTTTTCTCCACATCTTCAATAATTAAGAGGTTGTTGCTTGTTTGTATGTCTTTTTTCTGTAGATTCCCGTGGAAAGTCATGGCTCAGACAGACTAATGTGCCTGTTTCTGACTTTGGAGAGGCTATCATTAGAGAACGGGACTCTCCATGCCTGACTCCTTTCAGAACATCTACTCCATTACTGCATCCCAAGGGGGCTTGAACTTCTGGATCTTTCTGTTTCCCCTCCCCCATTCCCCCATCCTTCCACACATCCACCCCCTGCCGCCCCATCCTTCCCTCAGAAAAAGGTGTTGTCTACAAAATGAGCTACCTTTTCCTGGATCCCTGCCCAAGCATCACCTCTGAATACAAGGTCACTGGTGCGTCCTAGCATAAAAGACAGTTTCATATGGTGCAGGGGGTGGGGGCAGACACCAGGGACTAGAACTAGAAGGCAACAATAGCATCCCAGTGTTGATTTGGCACACTGGCTTCGACCAAATCTCCCAATGTCTTGTCCATGGCAGTTACTGTTCCAGCATCGCAACCCTTCCCCAGCATATAGCAAAGCCAGCAAGAGCAAGGTGCTTAGAAACTGTAATGGAAGCCGACATAACTGTGCAAGATCTAGTCCTGCCTGTCTTCATGTGAACCCAGGTTGCTGAATGCTGCCTCATGTCTGAGTTGCAGTTTCCTCTTTGTTTGGAAACTTAGTTACTTGGAAACAAGGCTTTTGAATAACCTCTCGTCCACAACTTTACCGGACTCCCAGAGGTTGGTTGCCTGATGACTAGCTAGGGCCAGCCCCTTGCAAAGCAAGGTTTCCAGAGAGGTGGGTAAAAAGTCTTCAAAAGTGTGTTTGTCCAAGGGCCTCTGAGAACTAATGGCCTGGAGTGAGATCAGCAGAGAAATCACAAACCAGACAAGCAGATTTCCCAAGCTGCTGATAGCATCAGCATTCCTAAAGACAGTACGTGTGTTTTCTTAGGAAGGGACAGGTGTGTTGGCCTTTCCAGTCCCAGCCTCCCCTGCCTCCCCAAGAGGCAGCCTTGGACTCTGGACCTCCTGACTGAGTGACTCATACTGACTCTAGCACTTATAACCTAGAAACAGAAACAGGAAGTGGCTTAGAGAGGCAGAGTGCAACCCGGGGAAGGGCCCTGGTGGCGCTGGCCTCAGATGAGAGGGTAGAAGTGTGGTGTGGCGTCTCTCTTTCCTCCCGCTCTCATGATGCCTTTTTCGGGGTCTTGACCACCTCCGTGAAATCTGGGGTGTTTTCCTGAAGTGGGTGGATGATCATGCCATTAGGGGTCACTGATACCAGTGACTCTTTCCGATATGAGGGTCTATGGGATGGAAAACCCTTCTCTGCAGTGGCGTGGACTCTTGACCTGAATTTTATCAGGACTTATGAACAGAAGTCCTCAACTTGATGGGATGGTAAATGCCGGGTGCATGGGAGGTAGAGGCAGGAGCATAGAGAATTCCCAATCATCTTGGACTACATAATGAATTCCAGGCTAGCCTGGGCTATACAAGATCCTGTCTCCATAAACAAATAAACAGAGTGCAAGCCTTCAAGTACTTCGAATACTTCTTCCAAAAAGAGCAAGCTGTCTTTGATACCCTCTGGGCATTTTGGGAGAGTGTATATATGCCCAGGAGGGTGGGTGTCCAAAAGCCATAGAAGGGTTTCCTTCCCATGTTGAGAAACAAAAGTCCACTGCCACCCTAGGTCCCAGAGGAGTGCTCTAGTGGCATGGTTCACACTGTCCTGGGTGTGGCCCTGGGGTCTTCTGGCTGCAAAAAAGGTGGCTGACGGGGAGAAGAGAGCAGTAGCAGGCATTCATTTCTGGTTTTGCCCAGGGCTAAAAGGCAGTTCACCCTGCTCCCCAGCCTCTCACTGATATCTCCCCACAGGCCTGCCTCCCAGCACACAGACCCTGAAGCCCCTGTTGTGGCAGGGTGGTTCCAGTACACTGTGGCGGTCCTTCCCATGCAATGTCAGTACAACCATCTTCAATGGCCTCTTTAGCCCAGTGTCTCCAAGTACCAACTTAGGGGAGAAAAGGCCATTGCATAGACTGCTCCTTGGCCCACCCTGCAGGCCTCAGGACCCAGACTTCCCAGGCCTAAAGCCCTGCTTGTCTAAGCCAACCCACAGAATAAAGGACTACATTTTCTGCCTCTTATGACCTCTGGAAATGAACCCGGAAGTAGAGGGGACCACTAGCCTGGAGAAATCACTTGAGGCCTCACACATCTCTTCCAGGGGGAATTAGAAGGAGGCCAGCCCCAGATAATCAGATGTGCCACAATTACAAGCATTACCTCAGCCTTTCCATGAGCAAAAGGTCTTGCTGCTTCAGGAGGCTGGGCTCCTGGTGTCCTTCAGTACCAGGCAGCGAAGGTCACTTCTAGTCACAAACCAGGCAGAACTGGAATCCATTGGCATCTCCTCAGAGAGAATACTGACTCTAAGGTAAAGTCATGGAAAGGACAAAAATGACCTTTGCCCCATGGTACTCTCCAGTCCCTCCTAGCTCCTGATGGATCAAGTAGGTTTTGCGGGGCAAGAGAACAAACAAACAAACCCCACGATTTGGCTAGAGAGATGTTAAGGGCTGTCCTTCCAGAGGTCACCTCTCAACACCCATATGGCTGTTCACAGCTGCCTATAATCCCAGTTCCAGGGTGTCTGACACACTTTTAGATCTCCACAGGCATCTACACACACACACACACACACACACACACACACACACACACACACACACTACACACACATACACACACATACCACACACATACACATGTGCACACATACATAACATACATACACACACATATACCACACAAACACACATACAGCAACACACACACACACACCCCACACACACACATACACACACACAGTGTTCTCTCACCCTCCTAACTTTTTAAAAAGTGATTTATTTGAAAGGGTAACCCTGGTTTACAGTACTGACGAACCCTCCTTAGTGTAAATACTCCAGAGTTCACAACATTTGAGCAACTGACGGCTTGAAATCTTACTAAAGTTTCTCATAAACCAAGAAGGGAAAACTCCAGCACAGCATTCCCAGTCCCTCAAAATCCCCGCTTGAGAGTCACTTTCAGTTCCGCAGTCAGCTGTGGCCTCTGCCTGGATCACTCTGACTCAGTGATCACAGTGGTGAATGCAGGGGGTGATTTTTTTTTTTCTGTCTGCCAAAGTGGAGATGAATATTCACTCTCTTCTCAGTGTCTCCTCTCCCAGGCCTGGGGAGATTGGGGGATTCCCCATCTCCTAAACCCTTGAGGCCTCACAGGGCTATCTGAGGGCACTCTCTCATTGCGCCTTCCCTCAGGAGGTGGTGCTTTTTGAGGGTGTCTTCCCATGCTTCCTCTTTAGGAGGCTGTAATCAGTAGCTGCAGACACTAGGACTCTCTCCAGCCCAGCTGGAGAAGTTTTAAATGACAGGTTGAGAACCACACAGATTCTGGGCCCTGACTTTAGTCTGACTGAGTGCTAAAACGAGCCATTTTCTTTCTTCTTCTTTTCCTTTCAGCAGGGTCTCGTGTAGCCCAGGTTAGCCTCAAATTCTTTATAGAGCCTTGAACCTCAAAATCTCTTTCTCCCACTTCCCACGTTTTGCTGGGATTACAGGTTACATCACCACGCCTTTTTTATGTGACAATAGAATCCTGTGTTTGCTAGGCAAGTATTCTGTACCTGAGTTACATCTCTAGCCCCTAAAGTGGGCTTTTTCTTTTAAAAACTGGCTTCAGGAATATTCTGTTTCTAAAACCTAAAGCATCAGATCTCAACCGATGGGTCACAACTGCTTTGAGGTCAAACGACCCTTTCACAGGGGGTTGCCTAAGACCATGGGAAAATACAGATATTTACACTGCAATTCGTAACAGTAACAAAATTACAGTTATGAAGTAGCAAGGAAAATGGTCTTCTGGTTGAGGTCAGCAGCATGAGGAGCTACAGTGAAGGGTGGCACCCTCAGGAAGGCTGAGAACACTGACCTAATGGCTCAACAGCTCATTCTGATTATTGCCTGATTTTTAGGGAGGTTTGTGAGCAAAGCAGGGTGGGGTCAGTTGTTCTCATTAAGCTGAGTGTGACCCAATTTATCCACAGTGTTGACAGCTCTTTGATTTTTCCTTTCCCTTTGGGGCCTGAGGAGGATCTGGGGCCCAGAGGAGGATGGGAGCCCACTCTTCCTCCCCCCACAGGTCAGTGGGCTGTTCTTCAAGATCCCAAACCACATGGCATCTTCTGTTTTGCCACCTTCCTGGGCATGCCCCTGGCTGGAGTTGGTTTCATGAAGTGAATGGTACCACGGGGACACAGGAGTCCTCTTCGGGGACCTGTCTGACAGCTCAGTCCATACTGTTCCCAGGGCTGTTCTGGATGCCCTGGTCCTGGCAGGTATGTACCTGGGAGAAGCCAGCCTTGTCCTGTCAGTGCTGGGGAAGTTAGCTCCAGAAGAGCCTCATTGGCAATGTCCTTGAAACTGTCATCTTAACAGTAACCTAGCCCCTTGAGGTCAGTCACTTAACAGGTATTTATTGAGGACCTACTAGGTGCTACCAAGGGAAATAAACCCTCATGGGCCTTGCAGTTGGGTTTTCAGGTAAGGGGTCCTTATGCAATGAGCAGGGGCACAATGCAAACTTTCTCGATGAGAGACAGGGAGAGAGAGGCCTTAGAGCAATAGAGAAAAACACCTGACATCAACCTCTAGCCTACACATACACACATGTACACACACACACACACACACACACACACACACACGTATATACACACACATACATACATATATACACATACATATACACATGTACAGACATACACACAACACACACACATACATGTACACACTGCACACACGCACAATACATATATATGCACACATACACACATACACATAGATACACACATATGCACAGACACACACACATATATGCATGTATACACAGACACACATGTATACAAACATGGACATATACATACACACATGCACATGTACACACAGAAACACACACAGACACACATGTACACACACACACACACATACACACACCACTCTTCCCCTGTCCTTTGTTTGTCTACCATCAGAGCTTCTGCCCAGGAATGATCTCACAGCCCAAAACATCCTCAGAGCTCCCACAGTGGTTCCCCTGAGGAAAGTCCCTGTCATGAAGAACTAAACTCAAGGTAGATGAGGAGGCTCTACCTCCTTCTCTAGAAACAGGTTAGTCTGAAATCCTGGTAATTAGAGTATGGTCTTATTTGGAGACAGGGTCTTTAGAGAAGTAATCAAGTTAGAATGTGTCATTATAATCAGTGATGAATTAATATGACTCATACCCGTATTTAAAAAAAGGGAAACACATGGGGACAACACCCATCTGTGATAATGGAGGCAAAGGTCAAGTGATGTGTCCACAAGCCCAGAAATGCTAAAGACAGCAAGCAGCTACTGGCAGTGAAGCGGGGACAGCAGGAAGCCAATGACCCTATGCATCCACAGAAAGGACCAGTCCTGACTGACCTTGACCTTTGCCTTCTGCCTCTGGAAGTCTGAGGTGTGTCTCTTGCACCACACATCTTGAAATGCCCCAAATAGAGCCAACTGTTACACAGTCTCTCCAAGGGACACAGGAAGGGTCTCCAGATGTTTCCTCCATTCACTCCTGGGTCTGGATGAATGCCAAGTGGCTCCCATCTTCCCCTGGGTGACTGAGAGTCAAAGAGGGCGTGGTCTACTTCAAGGCCTCTCAGGGAGGTGTCTCAGTAAAAGTTGAGTGTCTCGTTGTGGAAGGCTGTCAGACTCCAGTTTTGCAGCATGGAACTGAGAGCTCTCTAAAGATGACAAGATGCCTGTGTTTGGTCTTTATCGCCATTAGGTTGCTAAGAGTTTCCAAGTCCATGCTCCCCCACTCAGGCTGAACCTCCTGGCTACCGTGGCTTGGGGCTGAGACATGCCGGGCCACAACAGGAACCAACCCCTAACCTCTTCCCAGCCCATTCCTGGACATCCATCCAGAGTAGGCCAGGAGTCTTCTCTGTTAGTCCTCTCCTCAGAAAACCATGAATCCTTTGTCCATATGCAGAAAGACCAAATCTTTTTCCAGTGGCCTTTTCTGCCCATTCCTGAAAGTCAAATAAAACAAGGATCTTTCTCCAGAAGCAGGTGATGTTGATCAGCAAGGTCCATCTGTGACTGATCAATTTACATGTTTTATCTTTGTTTCTTTTTCCTGGAAGAAACTGGTGTCTAGCTGGATAGGCAGAAAGGACTGATGATAGCCTTTCTCTGTGAAATGGTTCTTCTGTGTGCACAAAAAACATACATGAACATTCTTTGGGGCTGAGGATGTAGCTCAGGTTGGTAGCGTGCTTGCCTGGCATGCAGAAGACTCTAGGTTCAATGACCAGGACAGTATTAATAAATTAGACACGGTGACTCACACTTGTAACCCCGGCAATCAGGAGGGAAAAGCAGGAAGAATGGAAGTTCAATATCGACCTAGCTATATATGCATTCAAGACTAGCCTGGGCTACATGAGACCCTGTTTGTTTGTTTGTTTGTTTGTTTGTTTGGATGTCATATCTCTTGCCTGTGTCCCCTCCAACCCAAATGACTTTGCTAACCTCTTGAGGAATTGGAAGGCAGGCAGTGGAGGGAGGCAGAAGGACCTCAAAGAACAAAAGCAGGCCACTGGACCAAGCCAGTCACCAGCCTGTTACCAAGTGCCAGTCTCATGTCCCATTCTAAGACAAAGCTGCCTTGAGGCAAGGTTGTGGGGCCAGAAGTGACGACTGTGGCTCCAGGCCTCTGCCACTTCTTTTTCTACTGGTGGTGCTTCCTTTCTTACCATTCTTCACTTGCCTTATCCAGCGGCTAAGCCATCTTTAAGAGGCTGACCTGGAGGCTCAGGAATTTGTTCCAAGGAACCCAACTACAAGGGTTGGTGTCTACAGAAATTCTTGAAGTCCTGTGATCCTCCCATGGTGATCAAAGCCCAGAAGCATGGGCTAAGTGGGCATAGAGACTGTTTCCTGGGAAAGGAAGTTGTGGCTTCATTTTTATTTGTCCCAAAACAATGCTTTTAGTTGATTCTCTAGTCTTGGCTACAAGGAGGATGGTGAGCCAAATGGATTTGACATTGGTGGTCAGCCACAGGAGGCTTGCTGACTGAGGCCTCCACTCTGCCTGGGGTATAAAGGATATACTCACAAACCTTGCTGTCTAGGAGATGAGGGTCTAAACTGGAGGCCAGTCTAATTTTGTCAGGAGCAAGAGAAACAGATGTTTCTCTAAACCTGTGTTAAGGCTTCACTCAGAGGGAGGAGAGAGAGAGAGAGAGAGAGAGAGAGAGAGAGAGAGAGAGAGAGAGAGAGAGAGAGGGAGGGAGGGAGGGAGGGAGGGAGGGAGAATGGTACAGTGTATTTAGTAAAAGTTTGGCTACTGTCCTGGGAAGCTTTCCTGAAACAAGACCAGGACTGATTTTAATTAATATTGAGAGGAAAGTGTGGCCCTGGCACTGAGAACGACACACACTAGTTTTGAGGAAGCTACAGAGCAAGCACAGTATTTGTATTTTCTCTTACTTGGAAAGGCCACCAAGAAACTGGCCACCCCCTGACATTCCTGGACCAGTCCTCTGAGAGCCTGAGGTTCTGAAAGAGTACATCTGGCTGTTCCCATGGCAAGACTGTCATGCAGTCACTGCATGCATTGGTGTCTGGGGGAGGCCCTCATGCAGTTGCTGCATGCATTGGTGTCTTGTGCCCCTTGAGCAGCACAATGGCACCCATTGTTCCTGTTGGCTTCTGGCTCTAATATCTTCATTTTCTTCTACATCTTTGCTTCCTTTAGGACATGCACACACTCATGAACAGCTGGAGGGATGAGGTGGTTGGCTCACAGACAACAGACTCTGACAGAGCCTCCCATCCTCCCCAGATGCACCAAATTAACTTGGCATGGTTTTGCAGACGACAAAGTCACGCATTGCAGAGAGATGCTTCCCCACTCTCGCCTCTTGTTCCTGAGCTCACAGACCAGGCAGCCCCACCTTCCTGGTTTGTTCATTCCGTGTTCTTCTAAGAGGAAGGAAACAGCTGTATTCTTGTCGGATCTTTACAAGAAGCTCCCTAGGTTCTGAATCTACACTTCAAAGGGCAATCACTAACCTAGTTCAGCTGTACTTTAAGAAACAAATGCTAGGTGCTCAGGTTGTATTTCTAGCTATAGGTTTTATCCTTTCTAGCTATATACTTCTAGCTCGGGTTAGACTTCTAGCTGTGTAGAGCAAGGTGGAGCTCACATGTACAGAGTATCATGGAGGACATCTCTCATGGAGCCTGCGATTCTGGACCCACCAATGAGTAAGTCTATCAGAAAAACCAAGTGGGACTGTACTCTGCTGAATGCACACCCTCCTGGGATGCTATTTTGCTCCTTTGCTAATTTGCTCATTTCAAAGACCTTCCTGTCTTGAAAAAGGTTTGCACAGTAGACAGGGGTGCAGCCCACAGAAGCGTATGTGAGTGAGGAATCAGTACTGAGTGCTGGCTCTGCCCTTATTCTGAAAATCATCACCAGGAGTTGCCATCCCAACTGGAAAGCCAGAGTCCTGAGGGCTCATTCTGTTTTCTGAGGTTCAGGAAGAACCCGAGGAATCTCATTTCCGCCGCACTGTGAAGTCCATACATTGCACAGTTTACCTAGTTAACATTGGCGCTGAATGTGTTCTCACAATTGTGTTCAGGAGCAAGTGCATGTTCACAGCCCACAGCAGCTCTTCCCACGCCTGGAAAGGTCCCTGAGTCCTGTGCCTCTCCCCCCAGGCCTCAAGAGCAACTTCCTTCATGCTGTTTGCCACAGTTTCATCCCCTGGAGCAGGGCAGAGCAAGACCTTCTTGGAGGCCTCTGAGGAAAGTACATATTTGCCAAGAAAAGAATTGTTTGTTTGTCTTGATCGTCATATAGTGAGCTACTTTTAAACTCAGCAGTTTCAAACAATGAACAGCATCTCACAGTTCCACAAGCTAGAAACCAGGAGTGACTTCTCTGGTGGCTGTGGCCTGCGGTCTCAGCTAAATTGTTTACAGGACTGAAGTGATCTCAAGAGTGCTGGGGATGATGTGCCTGCAAACTCAGGCATGTGGTAGGTAGCTTCGGGGCTTCTTTCCTTCCTGGCTGTGGCTCAGAGACACCAGTTCCTCACAACACAGCCTCTCGCTCCCTGGCTGGTCATCTTCAGGATGTGATGACTAGGTTCTCCCAGGGTGAGTGAGTCAAGAGAAACACAGAGCCCAAGACAGCGGCTACATGCAGTCTTCTCTGCCCTCAATTCCAAAGTGACATCTCATCAGAAATCTGCCCTATGTTGTGTAGCACAGAAGCCTGCAGAATGTGTCCAGCCTTGAATTGCTTCATTTTGTAAATCCACAGTCATTTCAAGTATAGGAACTGAAGGAGAATGAGTCTGCTTCTTATTTATGCACGTAAACAAACCACCATCTGCCAACATACCCAGCAAGCACAAACCAATACATAATTCATCTGTGCTGATAAATAATTACACTTGTAACTATATCAATCATGTCAGAAACCCCAGATGTATGCATTTATCTATCACACCAGGGTCTGGGGATCTCATCATACCCTTTCACATGGTGCTCAGGATTTGAACTCAAGTCCTCATGCTTGCATCTGGAATGTTCTTACCCATTGAGCCACCATCCTAGCCCCACAGAGTATGTTATTTATAAAGAAGAAAAATGTTTTTCACAATTCTGAAGGCTGTAAATTTCAAGAGAATGATGCCAAGATTTGGTGAAGGGCTTCCATAACAAGATGGGGGACAAGCATGCAAACGCAATTTCCCCTTCTTCTGATAAAGCCACTGACCCATCTTGGAGACCCCCTGCCCCCATGAACTCATCTAATCCTAATACCTCCCAAAGGTCCCACCTCCTAATACTATCAACATATGAATTATGGGATTAGATTCCTAACCCAAAAATCTGGGGAGACTTTATTGAGGCCCCAAGAGTAATCCTGCCTGTGGAAGCTGCTTGCTGAGAGACAGAGCTAAATGTCACATGATCAGTTTGCATTCTTTTCTGTGTGTTCAGCACCAAGAAATACCAGCTCTCCTCAGAGCCAGATATTCTGTTGGAGAGTGCTTTCTGCAGTAATAAGTTCCTCTACTCCTAACTCAAGCAGTCCCTCTCAGTTCTGAGTCCTCGTGACTCTGGGTCATCTCTTGGCACAATTCATTAGTGATGTCCAAGTTATCCCCAGAGTATCTGTTCACAAACACTGGTATTCCATCTTCCAGGTTTGAGCTGCTCCTTCAGGGAAGCTTCCAGTTTCATGGTTCTCCTTATAAAACATGAATTGCTTCCAGAAGCCCCCAGGGCCAGGGCCAGGGCCAAAGTGTCTGAGTCTCCCTCTAACACAATGCTGAATGCCCCACAGAGCTGGAGTGAGGCAGCAGGAGGGAGAAGCAGCTGGGCTCTGACCGAGCCAAAGAGACACAATGCTAAATCCCAGGAAAAGTTAAAAGCAGCCTATTTGGAAAGACAGAGGATTATCTAAAGCCAGCTACAATCGGTGGCTGTGCTCTGCCACACTGGGAACAAGTAAGAGTTTTTAGACACGCTGACTCTGTAACTATCTGCTGTCATTTGCACTGACTTGAAATAAAACTAAGTTGGGTTTTTGGTGCTAGGAATCTGTGGGGTCTGCTTCCTAGACCCTAGCTAATCAACTGTAGTCACAACCACTTTCCAACACTGATTGTCTAGAACTCCTAGTTCCCCAGAACAGGACTTCTCATCTGGCCATGCCCCATCAAGATTTAGTCCTCCCCTTCCCTCCTCCCTCCTTCAGTTCTCTTTGCTTCCCTTGCCTTATTTGTTCTCAAAGGAACCTTATATGATTCCAGTTTGTGGAGGTCACTATATTCTAACAACCAAGAGTACGAGAGACAAATGGGACCTTCGATGTTGTCTAGTTCAATTTCTCCCCAAATTCAGAAATCTCCAAAGGCTGTTTCCCCAACTGGCACTTTTATGATGACTCAAAGCCTGGCATTCAGTGTTCAATGCCCTTTGGAAGATTCTACAGTTCTAGGCTCCACCCCCACACTGACTGAAATCACCCTCTCCAAAACTTAGGGTGACTTATTTTGTCTTCTGGGCCAAACTAGATGACAATTTCTCCTCTGTAGTGGCCTTTTGGATATTTGAAGAAAATTGCTGGTTAGGTCGAGTGATGCTGCCACCAGTGAACACAATTTGACTGAATCCCAGAGCTGCCACCATTGGTAGTGTGTGATTTTGAGTAAGCCCCATCATTTCATCTGTAATGCTCTACAGTGCCATGCCAACCACAGTGGACTGCCTCGTATCTCCACACTCAATGACCTCATTTGGCTCACTTAAAGTTGGTAATCTGCAGGGCTAGAAAGATGGCTCAGCAGTTAAGAGCACTGGCTACTCCTACAGAAGATGCGGGTTCAAGTCTCAGTATCCACATGGTGGCCAACAACCATCTCTAACTCCAGTTCTAGAGGCTCTGACACTGTCTTATAGCCTCTGTGAGCACTGGCCCACTTGTGGTGCAGTCATATGTGCAGGCAAAACACCTATACACATAAGATAAAAACATCACACACACACACATACACACACACACACACACACACACACACACACACACACACTAATTTGGCAATTTAGGAGGCTTTAGAGATGGCTCAGCAATCAAGAATACATGTTGCTCTTACAGAAGACTGGGGTTCAGTACCCAGCACCCATATGGCAGCTTACAACTGTCTGTAATTCCAACTAAAGGGAACTTGATACTGTCCTCTGGCCTGTCTGGGTGCCAGGCACTTATGGTGCATATACATATATATTCACACAGAGAAGATAAAAATTAAATAAATACTTGTTTAAAATTGACACTATGGCAGTATTTGTGCCATGAGTGCTGGTAAATGCTACAAATTAACAGGCTTCTCTGGTTTGGGTTTTCTAGCACTGCTGTGTTTTGGTTTCATTGTCAAGATCTATTAAGACAGTGCTAATAATTGTTCTTTGTGAATTCTAAATATTAGCAATTTTGATAGATTGTCATAGATTAGCTCCCAAGCAGTCACATTCCTGAATTTATGTGTGATCACTTTCTCCTGGGCTGGTTCCAGGACTCATTTGGTGAAGTAGAAAGTGGCAGGATTTCTGGGTACAGGCACAAAGAGAGCTGTCTAGAGCAGTCTCCCCTCACTGATCTGATGCTCATTCCAGTGAACAAGAAGCCACATAGAGGAGGATGAAGGAACACGAGGGAGATCAGACCCTGGCCTCAGAACATGCAGAAACCCCACACCAGACAGACAAAAGCTCTCTGGCCCCACTATAGAGCTGTGAGCAACTGAATAGTTATTGTTGGTTTGGGACACTAGGTTTTAGGTGTGGTTTCTACATCATGATAGATGACTATTATAGTTATTATCAGACCCCGCCAAGCTTTTGCTTGGCCAAGTTAAACTCTCTGGTCCCTGGCTGGCATCCTGGTCTTCCTCTGGATGGGCTCCAGTGGCCAGCTCTGAGATGGCCTGATGCTCATCACTAGGGCATGCACTGTGCAGAGGATGTGGGCTGACAGCCCAGGATTCTGAATCCTGGCTGAACACTGCAGGCAGAGAGAAAGCCAGACTTTTGGCACTCACAGCTCCTTCTGTGAGCTCATCCAAAGCCTCTTCAGTCAGCTCAAACCCCCAGGCTGTGAAACTAAGCCCTCCTATGCTAACATCATTTTAAACAATCTAAGTATACATTTTGTAGCCATTACCACTATCTTTCCACTTTCGGCTTATTAATTCAGTCTTTCAAAATCTGGATTCAAACTTGTTTTTAAAGTTTGCAACTGCAGAATTTCCGCAGTGGTTTGAGTGTTTCCAAAGTCCATGTGTTAGAAATTTAATTCCCAATGCAACAGCACTGGGGAGAGGACTCTTGCCAAGAGGTGAGGGCTTGGGGTCTCTGTCCTCTTGATTGGTCATGTCATTATAATGGGAGTGTGTTCATTATCACAAGATTTGTTTTCTTCTGTGTGTATAACTCTGTGTGTGTGTGTGTGTGTGTGTGTGTGTGTGTGTGTGTGTAATGCATATGGGTATTAAGCTTGCATGTATGACTGTGTACCATGTGCATTTGTAGGTTTGGATCCCCTAGAACTGGAATTACAGATGGCTGTAAGCCACTGTGTGGGTGCTGGGAATTGAACCCAGGTGCTCTGAAAGAACAGATAGTTTTCTTAAGTTCTCAGCCATCTCTCCACCCCCTTGGTTGTGTTTTTGCCTGTGTGGGGATGCGGATGTGTGTACATGTGGAGGCTGGAGGATAACTTCTGGGTGTTGACCCTTTCCCTTTCACACCAACTGAGACAGGGTCTCTGCTGCTGTGTAAACCAGGTTTGCAGGACCATAAGCCTCTGACAATTCCCCGGTCTCTGTTTCCCATCTCCCTGTAGGAGCACACTGGGGTTACAGCTTGCCTTACGGGATCCAGCCCGTGTATGGGTTCTGGGATTTGGAGCTCAGGTTGGGAAGCATGTGAGCAAGCACTCTTAACCACATAGCCATCTCCCTAGCCCAAGAGCATGTTTCTTTTTTATATATATAAATTTTATTTAAATTAGAAACAATCCTATTTTACATATCAATCCCAATTCCCTCTCCCTCCCATCCTCCTATGCCCCCCCCATCACCGATCCCCCATCCCATCCCCTATCTACTCCCCAGGGAGGGTGAGGCCTTCCATTAGGGATCATCAAAAATCTGTCAAGTCATTTGGGGACAGGGCTTAGGCCCTCCCTTGTGTATCTAAGCTAAGAGAGTATCCCTCCATGGGGAATGGGCTCCCAAAGTCCATTCGTGCACTAGGGATACATCCTGGTTCCATTGCCAGACGCCCCATAGACTACCAGTGTTCCTAGCTGACACCCACCACGTTCAGGGGGCCTGGTTTGGTCCTATGTTGTTTCCCCCAGCTGTCAGATTGGGGTCCCACTTGCTCAGGTCAGCTGCTTCTGTGGGTTTTCCCGTCATGGTCTTGACCCCTTTGTTCGTCACTCCTCCCTCTCTGAAACTGGATTCCAGGAGTTGGGCTCAGTGCTTAGCTGTGGATCTCTGCTTCTGCTTCCATCAGCTACTGGATGAAGGCTCTAGGGTAGCATTTAAGGTAGTCATCATTCTCATTATTGGAGAAGGGCATTTAAGGTAGCCTCTCCACTATTGCTTAGATTCCTAGTTGGGGTTATCCTTGCGGATCTCTGTACAACTCCCTAGTGCCAGATTTCTCTTTAAACCTACAGAGGCTCCCTCTACTGATGCGTCTCTTTTATCGAAGAGCGTGTTTCTTATAAAAGCAAATTTGAACCTTGCTCCCACCCCACTCCCCTCCTTCTGTTTTTTCCTGCCATGCGACAGCTTCTGCCATCTTATAATACATCAAGAAGACCAGAAACCAGCACCACGTTCTTAGGCTTTCCCACTTCTAAAACCATTAAATGAATCTCTGCTCATGCAAATTACCCAGTCTGTGTACCTATTCTATTTCAGCAGAATAGAAGGGACTAAGACCATTTCTTTCCATGCACACACTCATTCTCATCCAGAGGCAAACACATGCAAACACGCACAAACACACATGCATAGGACAGAAGGCCAAAACTCAGGTCAGCTTTCAAAGCAGCAGTTCTGATATTGGCCTAATAGTCACCGCCCTGTGATCAGCCTCCTGCCTTCCTTCCCAGTCTTATCTCAGCAGCAATCCCTCGGTAGTAGAAACCACAGCTCCCATGACTTAACTGAGCAGGCGTTATGCTGGTCAGACACAGCCCAGTACTGCTGCCAGCAGCTTGAGGTGTGGCCTTCATGTTGTAGGGACCTCCTCTCAAGTAAAGGCAGGTCCTTGACCTCCCTGCAGAGTGGAATTTCAGGGTTAGCTGGTAGGAAGCAGAACTAGAATTTATTTTTAAAATGACAGGTGTTCTGGAGAAGAACAAAGTGTACCGGAGAGCACGGGTACAGGCTTCTCAAAGAACCATTGCACTTGCGTGCCTTCGAAATAGCCATGTGTGCCATTTTAGTGGCTCTCAAGTTAAATATCAAAGGGTAGCTAAGAGCCTTCCTCCTTTTAATGAGTAGGATTATAAAATGGCTTCAGAGGTGACTTGGGCGGAATTGCAATCTGATAAAACTAGGAGGAGCTGGGATTGCACAAGGTGATGATGTGTCCTTTACTATAAATGGTGTTTCTGATGAGTCCTAGAAACTTCCAGTCATGCAGCTAGGAAAGGGAAAGGATATATATATATATATATATATATATATATATGCCTCAACTGTAATGTTGCTATTTATTTATTCTTGTTTGGACGACCTCTGCATAAAAGGAATACTGGCTCTCTGTGGACATCAAATGTTAATTGTGCTGGGATTCTTAGCTGGTGACAGGCTTCAGTCTGACTCTGGGGTGAGGGATTGCCTTCCCTTCCATGTCCCCATAATCCATGCTGGCTTTCTATCCTGCTTCATTCTCAGGCTTCTGGAAGCCCAGAGGCATGCCACCACGCTGTCTGGCTTCCATCCTTCCATTCTGCTACCCTTCACATCAGCTCCATGATTTCCTGGGCTCCATCTCCAGGTGTTACATACATGACCTATGCAGGCAGGGAGCAGAGACAGGAAAGGGACATACGCTGCTCCAGCACCACGTGTCACATACGTAGCTACACAGGGAGGTAGCAGAGAGAAAGGGAAGGGACACACATGACATACTACTGATCCCTTTATTCAGAAAACAACAGCTTCCTTAAGGCCCTCCTCCAGAGACTTCTGATGACATTCATTGGCCAGAAATAGGTCACATGGAGACAGCAGCCCTTGGGGAATCTGGGGAAGTGAATATTTGTAACTGGGCACACTGCCACTCTGAAAAAAAAATAGCTGAAGTTCTGTTAATTGGAAAGAAATGGAATCTGATTAATGAGTAAATCTAGCCACGTTTGCCACATTCTCCCACACACACTATCCGTCGTTATCTTTGTGCTCCCAACACATGCCACGTTAATTGAAAGAGTTAGAGAAAATGAGATGTGATAGATTGAAAACCAAAAAAGCCACATGTTCCTCTCATTGTTGGATAAACAGCCCTGTTCTGTGTGACTGATTCTATCAAGAATCTATTTCTCCATCTCCTGGATCTTCCTGCATTGGACTAGTAGTGGTTTATTTCAGCCAGTAGAATGTAACAACTGGCTGGGCATTGGTGGCACATGCCTTTAATCCCAGCACTCAGGAAGCGGAGGCAGGTGGATCTCTGTGAGTTCGAGGCCAGCCTGGTCTACAGAGTGAGTGCCAGGATAGGCGCCAAAGCTACACGGAGAAACCCTGTCTCAAAAAAACCACAAAAAAAAAAAGAGAATATAATAACTGGTGCTGTGTGACTAACTCACACCTTAAGAGGCCCTTCAACTTCTTGTCTCTCCCTCTTAGAATCCAGAGCTACCTGTGAAGAACCCTGGATTGCCCCACCCCAATTAGCACTTGAATTATTCCAAATTTTTCTTTTGCACATTTTAATTTCATATGTATGTGTTGCTTGCATGGAGTTCCGGGGATAACTTTTGGGAGTCGGTTCTCTCCTTCTGCCATGTATGTTCCAGGTATTGAACTCAGGTCGTCAGCCTTGGCAGCAAGTACCTTTATTTGCTGAACCGTCTAATAGGCCCCTGGTTAACCTTCTTGAAGATGAGGGGCCTAGAAGGCCTGCCGATAGTCAGCACCAAGCAGCAGATGCAAAAGGCAGCAAAGTCTGCTACTCCAGTGCCATTCCAGCCTCTGTTGGCCAAAGCTCCGTAATTTCTGTGTCTGTTTCTTTGCTTTTAATAGAAGTGGAACGGCCTCTACTCACAATTTAGAAAAGAAATTAGATAAGTAATGTCACCTTCTTAATCAGGGACCAACTACACCAGTGACTTAGAAAGAACGCAGCCTAAGGTTGGTGACCCACATAAAGGCAGGTACCATCCCTGGAACTGCTTTTCGGAAGCAGAGGAAGAAAGCGCTTTTGTCTGCTAATATTTCTAAACTAGGGCTGGAAGTGGCCATGATCCTCGTGATACAGGCATCTCCGGTGAAGAGAAAGAAGCCACTGTGCAAAGATGGGTAGAGACGGGCAGAAAAGAGAGCTGGAGTCCTGGCAGGGCTGAGTGGCCATCTCCATACTTCCTGCAGTCCCTTGGCAGTCTGTCCTTTAATCCTACTACCTCTCAGGTGTCCCTCCCAGCCTCACAGGCCTGTTAGCTACTCTTACTTTTAACTCTACTCACTGTCCCTGTGATGGACAAAGCCCTGGCTAGTCTGGAATCCTTCCAGCAGGGTTGCTGAGAGTCAGGAGGTGCAAGCATGGAGAATCTCTCTGGATAGCAATTACCATGCAGAGAAGTCCTTCTCTTTCAGGTCAGCAATACAAGTGCAAGGGTAGCTATCTGCTCTCCATGTGAGGGAGTAGCAGAGAGTGTGGGACCTTGCAGGTACACATTCTGTCTGAACAACACTGTCCAATCAGTTTCATGAGCTCCCCTGATTTTGTTTCCCCCAAAGATGCCATAAATTTGATTCTCTCAACATATATGTTGAATCATTTTTTTTTCCTAGAACATTGTACAAAACCTCTGAAGACCAAATATGTCTACCGAGTTGCCAGTGGCCACCTGGTGGCATGTCTGGTGACAAGGTTTCCCCTTGGAGGCAGGAACTAAGGTTGGGGTCTGTTAGCTTTCCATGGCTGTGACAAATGCTTGGAGTAAACAAATGATCAGGAGGAAAGGGCTGTTCTGGCTCACAGTTTCAGAGGGGTCATCCCAAGGTCTCTTGACCTACTGCTCTGGGCCTGTTCCTGCATGGTACATCATGGTGGGTCCACCAGGAAGGAAACAAACAGAAAGAGAGGAAGACACTGGAGTCCCAATGTCTCACCACAGGCACACTCCAGGGACTTACACTCCTCCCACTAGATCTCAGCACTGTGTGTGTGTGTGTGTGTGTGTGTGTGTGTGTGTGTGTGTAGATCGTGTGTGCATGCACTATGCATGTGTGCACATGTGTGTGTGAAAGCCAGAGGCTGGTATTGGATTCTCATCTATTGCTCTCCATGATTTTTGTTCGTTTGTTTTGTTTTGTTTGAGGTAAGTCCAGTTTGGCTAGACTGACTGGCCACTGAGTCCCACAGATTCTCCTGTCTCTGCCTCTAGCTTTTTTTATGTGGGTGCTGGGATTCCAAATCCAGGTCCTCACAGTTATATACTCCACCAACTGAGTCAGCGCTGAGTCAGAGTGTGTGTGTGTGTGTGTGTGTGTGTGTGTGTGTGTGTGTGTGTGTGGTGTGTGGTGTATACTCAGGCTACGTCCTCATGATCCACAAGTGCATCAAGCTTCTCAGGTTGGCCTGACTTAACCCCACCATCCCTCAGAGCTGACCTCAGTGGGTGCCTGCAAAATGCTGTGAACTAAATTGGAGTAAGATCCACAGGGAGTGAATCCACCTGTTCCTGCAGTAAGTGCTTCTCTGGGTTGCTTGGGGCATGTACTGGGCATCTGTGGGAAGGGCTACTTGGTGTACTGGATAAATAGCCTTGGTTACCTGGAATAGGAATGCTGAGCTCTGGAAAAGCCAGGGAAGAGAACGTAGACCCAAGGGAGGCAAAATCTTGTTGCTGCTGGTGATAATGATGGTGATGGTGATAATGATGGTGATGATGATGATGATGATGATGATGACTGTGGTTCACATTGGACACAGGCACATCAGAGAAGTAAAACTTATGGCCTGTCATGAGTTGGGGGGGGGCAGTTTCAAGGCAAGGTTTCTCTGTGTAACAGCCCTGGCTGTCCTGGAATTCACTCTGTAGACCAGATTAGCCTCAAACTCACAGAGATCTGCCTGCCTCTGCCTCCTGAGTGCTGGGATCAAAGGTGCGTACCACAACACCTGGCGTAAGGTCACACTTCTTAATCTGTCACAATTGAGGGTTAAGTTTTAACTGATGAATTAGGAGAGGCACATTCAGACCACATCATTTGTGTGCCTCTGAGGGAAGCTCTACAGAGTCCTTCATCCAGCATCATTGAGTTCTCCGGTCCTTTAAAATGACCGGTGGTACTTGAAGAAAGATGTCTTTGAAGGTAGCAGATGAGAATGAAACGTGAGTGTTTAACCTCATGAAGGTGAGTCTGAAGGTCCTGGGGTGATGGACTTAGAAAGGAATCCCAGTTCCACCTTGTGGCAATTGTGTGAGCTTGGGAAAGTCTTTAGACATCTGTAATGCTGAGAGTCATGGTCTCCATTGCCACTGGATTTAGAAAAACCCTGCCTTTCCCTCCATGATGGACTGAATCCTCAGAAGCCATGAGCCTAATAAACTCTCACTGCTTCAACCTGTGTGTGTGAGGTATTTTAATGACTGCTTCAAGGGAAGTGACGAACACTGTCCCCTGACCTGTGAACAGAGGGCATCGCCCACTTCACTGGGCCACGGAGGATATATTAAGACAAGTCATATTAATCTCTGTGCACCTGGCACCCAAAGAAGGCCAAATCGTAATCTCTCAGGGAAGGAGAAAACTGAAAATTTCTGGAATCGGAAATCATCATGGTATGCCCCACAGGAGATGGGGTCAGTCTCTGAGGAAGGGATGAGTCCACCTCTGAGACAGGAGGATGAGAAGAGATAGAGGAAATGGAAGTCTGAGGTAACAGGACCATGACCTGAGAATGGCAGGGCCCATCTCTACCATTAGTTCTCCAGGCCCTTTCCCACCTAACCAAGCATTTGAAGAAGATACTCACATCCCTGTATCTTATTTACAGACTGAGGCTATGTGGTATGATTCTCACACACTTTAACATCACTGTCTTCTAGGAATCCTTCTCCGTGTTAAAGTGTGTCTTAAAACAGGGAGCCATTGTCTGATAGGTAATAAGCCAGATGGGCGGCCTCCCTAGATACATAACTGTTAACACAGCATGAGATCACTCTGAGCTTGAAGCCAATCAAAATCTCTGGGTTTTTTTCACACACATAAAATGCAGTTCCTTCTGTCTTGTGACTGTTCTCTTCTTTTAATCACTGAGTACAAACTCTGCTTCCATTCCTTCTAAGCTTTCTTCTCTTGGTTCTGACCCAGTAATCAGCATTCCTTACCAGCTTCCTTTCGGAGGCCCAGAGGAGGAAGTTACATTTAGACCTGTGAGGTAATGCAGCCCTACTGACATGGGTCTTTGTTAGCCAGATCTAGCTAGCTCTGATTTCCTTGGTGACTAAGTAAAGATACTATGGCCTTTAGGAATACCTGTAGGATGCCAGGAAGACGGACACTGATCTGGGCCGAGGACATGTGAAGCTTTGATGGAGAAGGTGCCTCCATGAGCAACTGAGACACTGCTATCAGAAGAGAGGCCAAGAAACATCTGTTTGCAAGTGCCAATCACTCTGGGAAACGAAGCTAATTACATAAGAAAGAAGATAATGCAAACCCTCCAGATAGCAAATAGAGACAAGGATTTCACAAGCCAAGGCCTGGTGCTTGGTAAACATTGAGTGAACACAGGATGAAAAACCAGGTGAACAAATAAATGAAAACTGTATGTGGACAGATTCGAGGACCACACATTACTGTACAGTGTGGAGGACCTCACTCCTAAAGAAGGGATGGTGGCTGCCTTACATCTATAAACTGAGCATCAGAAAAAAAAAAAAATCAAGAAATATAAATTCAAAGCAAAATCAGCCATTTTGAAAAGCCGGTCATGTCACATTGACATCTCCAAGAAAGGTTTGACTAAAATCCAGTTCTCAGGAAGCTACTCCAGTGCAGAGTGTAAAGGTGAGTACAGAAACAACACAGATACAATTGCTCCACTTGGGAGAGGGTAAACCAAGGTAGGTAGGGCTCAGCTAGCAAGCAGGTGGGGACTGAAATTGACAGGAGCTGCCCCAGCCACTATCTGCAAGGATGGCTTTCACCTGTGAGCCCCAAGCCCTGTCCCACCCTCACCATCTCTTCTGGAAGACACACACAGGGGTTGAGAAATCAGCCTCTTGAGACAATTCCATTGTAAGTGCAGGAAATGAAGCCCACCCTTCTCCTGAACTTTTCCTGTTTTTGGAAACTCACATGACACGAGGAGACTTTTGAAATAACTCTTATTGTCTCTGTTAGACTTGAACTTTGTGAGAGGAGGAACAGTATCCTTTCTCATCTCTGAGACCTTCCCCAGTGCTTACAACATCCTGCATGCACAGCAGAGATGGGATGAGTAGTTAATAATAAAGATGACAATGACCATTCTGCTCATCTGGAAGATGAGGACCTGAATCAAGCACCATGTCAGAGCACTCTCTGATGACAACCAGTGAATGGAGAAGGTAAGTGTTTGTCACATGTCTGCTAATGGCCTGCCAGGATAGTATTTGAAATCCAGTTACAGTTCTCCCGAGCTTTAGAAGGTACTCGTGTATGGAATGCCACCATTCAGTTACTCATAAACCCCCTTTCGTGTCAACTGGTAGTGACACACATCAAGAAACCCCACCCTGCTTTGGCATGAAGAAAGCTGCTATTGTCTGTTCTCAGGCAGATGGGGTCAAGTAAGGACAGGGCTCCCTGGAAGCTTCCTGAACTGGTTCACACTATTGTAAGCCCAGCTGTTCTTGTGGAATTGACCTGGGTGGTGACCTGTGAATGGTCAGGACAGATAATAGTGAAGGTTTCCCCTGAGGTCCCAAGCCATGCCTCAGCAATCACAGCAGGGAGGGGGAGTGTCTACTGAGTTGTCTGAATCAATTATCCTTTTGCCCAGGGGCTTCATGGGTCCCAGCAGCTGTGGGGTTAACCCTGTAAGGATCTTGCTGTGGTACATTAGGCTAACCTGCTACAGAGTCCCCCACCCCAGTATCTGTTTACCATTCTTTGTCCTCAGTAAGAGCTTCCTGGTATCTACCTGGCACACAGAAATAAGACACTTTTCCCAGCCTCCCTTGCTGGTGGTGGTTCCCTGTGCAGAGATCTCAGGGAAAGTAGTGGGTGCGTGGAGAAGAACACCCTATCCCAGGGAGAAGAGGGACATATATGCCCAGTGTTAAGGATAGTGAGAAAGTAAGCTAGAATGATACCGCACTGTTGACAGCTTCAGAAAGCCTCCATCCAGATTTTATTTATATGAGAAGAAAATAGATTCTATCTTGTTTAAATCATTTGTGTGGGATGGGGAGGTGGAGTCATTATTAAGAACTCAATCTAATTCTCACTGGTGCCTGGGTGGGGCATGAAGTTGCTTGTCCCACAGAAGTCCAGTGTAACCTGAAGACTTGAAGACCGTTCAAATAGAACACAGACTCCATGACTTGTTTCCAAACTCGTGGGCTGGAATCTAGATGGCCAATGCCACAGCCACCACAGGCACAGGTCTGAGTGGGGAGAGAATTTAAACATGGAAAGAATTCTTAATCGTATACTCCCTTATGAACTGAAAACCCTGCAAGCCTACAGTGCTGGCTACTTTTAGTCAACTTGACACAAGCTAATGTCATCTCAGAGGAGGGAACCTCAGTTAAGAAAACAAAGCCTATAGAGCATTTTGTTAATTAGTGATGGATGGAAGAGGGCCCAGCCCATTGTGAGTGGGACCACCCCTGGACTGGTGGTCCTGAGTTCTATAAGAAAGCAGGCTGAGCAAGCCAGAGGGTGCAAGCCAGCAAGCAGCACTCTTCCATAGCCTCTGCAATCACTCAAGGGCCTCCTGGGTCCTGTCCTGCTTCCTTTGATGATAACTAGGACACCCATGGAGCCTTTTTGCCACTGATAGTGTGGTGGAGATAGATTCCATGGTTATAATGTTAGACCCCCTGAAAACTCAGGTATCCGGGGTCCCAGGCCACGACCTCGGTCACCCCAATCACCAGGCGGATTCGAGAGCTTGCTGCAAACTGCATGAGGCTTTATTGTAATTTAACGAGCTAACCCCATGTTAGCTCGGGTCTTTCACCCACCCGCCATGGCGGATGGCTCGAAAAAGACAGCTCGAACCCGCTGCATACAGATCTTTGTAGGGCAGCGTAAGGGGAGTGTCTAGGGATATGCACAGGCTCACTATTGATGAACCTCCAGGCTTGGAGGGCTTGCCCTGTGTTGATTGGACAACTGGTTGTTATGGCCCATAGGCCCTCCCAGGGTGGTTGCTACGCTCTGTGAGTCATTGCTGTGCGCTTGTCCGTAAAGTACACCCAGGGTCGTAAAGCATAACGCCACCAGCTAACTTCTGATTGGTTCCTTGTCACAAGGCAGGCACCTAACCTCTAGTGACTAAGACAAGGTCATAGAGCACGTGTTACTGTCATGGCTGCCGAAATGGGGAGCTGGTGTGCGTGGGGGGGGGGGTCTTAATTCAATGGACATTCTGTAAACATTTATTCACAGACTGCCGTGCTGGAAGTTTGAGGCACCTCTAACTTCAGTAGTCCTGGCAATTGCTCTCTCAAAGTCGCTTTCCTCTAACAGCCTTTCTACCCCCACCCAGTAAGAAGATGGCCATTGGCAGCCTTAGGGTCACATTGGAACAGGCTAGACCCTCTTTTCTAACAGTTACAGCAAATACCCAGGGACTGGTCATTGTTTGTCTGACCTAGGCCCACATCTAGCCTTGAACACATTGCTAATGACGAGGCCTGGGATGTTGGCAGTTCTGAGGAGAGGTGAGTCAGCTTTGTCAGAACTGGGAGTATAAGGTAGCTTAAATGTAATTGGCTCCCATAATCTCATAAGGAGTGACACTATTAGGAGGTGTGACTTTGTTGGAGTGGATGTGACCTTGCTGGAGGAAGTGTGTCACTGTGGGGGCGGGTTTTGAGGTTTCCTGTGCTCAGGATAATGCCCAGTGTCTCAGTCAACTTCCTTTTGCCTGTAAGATGTCGGAATCTCAGTTACTACTCCAACACCATGTCTGTCTGCAGGCTGCCATGCTCCCTGCCATGGTGATAATGGATTGAACCTCTGAAAATGTAAGCTGACACCTTAATTAAATATTTTCTTTATAAAAGTTGCTGTAGAGTAGGGCAGAACCTCAGAAAAAGGCTTATTTGATTAAGTATCTTGTATGATAGTACTATTATTCGAGTATTAATTAGAAATAGAGGAATGCCATTTGAATCCTGTTTCTTCCTTGAAATCTTGAAGGAAAAAAAAAGCTCCTAGGGCACAGGGCTTCATGTAAAAAAAAAAAAAAATGGCTAGAGAGGGTATGTGAGCCAGTACTTGGAAAATTCAAAGGGCAACCTGGCTGCACAGACCAGGTAAAGTGGGTCCTTGTCTGCTCAGCTTCAGATTGTGTGGGGTGTGGTGGTTAATAGTGGCTGGCAATGTGACAGGATCTAGAATTGTGTAGGAGACATACATCTGGGCAGGTCTGTGAGAGATTTTCTAGTTTGCTTTAGTTTGGGTAGGAACACCCGACCTAAATGTGGGTGGTACCAATTTTGTGAGCTGGGGTGCCTGGATGTATAAAAAGGAAGGGGGTAAACAGCGCCTCCCATTCATCTCTCTTTGATACCTGACTGTGGATACAATGTGACCAGCTGCTATGGCTTCCTGATGAACTAACTGTGAGGCACAATAAACTGTTCTTACCTAAGGAGCTTTGTCTGGTACTCTATCCTAGCAACAACAACAACAAAAGTAACTAAAACAAGGAGGTCCAGGAGCTCATGGGTCAGCATGACCCTACCCTACCTTGCTTCCGAGATAAACCTGGATGGCACATTCCAAGGAAAACCCTGGTGTTACACAGCCAGGAGAGGTTCATTTGTATCTGAAGGGTGTCTGTCTGGCCTAATTGTTCAGTTTGAGGACTAGGAAGACAATCTCTGCTTCCTGTAGGAAATCATAACCAAAACAACTTCTAGAAACATAGCTGGCCCTTGCACACTCAATGTCTGGAAGCAGAAGTTGTCCTTGTGCACACTGTAAAAGAAGCTGAAACCAGGGGTCATAGCACACACCCATAATCCCGGTGCTGAGGTAGGAGGATTGCCTAGACTATGCAGTGAGATCTTGTGTCCAAAATAAATAATAAACAAAACAGCAGAAGCTGAAACAGACCTTACAAAAAATCCAAGGAACTCTTCCCCACTATAACAACTGTAACAACTTATAGTCCCCACACCAAATAAAAATGAACAAACATGCTATTCTACCACCAGCATTGATGGTGATCCTTGTGGGAGAGGGAAATGGGCCAGCCTATAGTACCATTGCTTCTGCAGAGAGCTACAACCTTGAGTCACAGTTGGGTTTGCCTGTACACAGCTTGACTGCAGCATTGGGTGTAGCCCCTGGGATATCCATCTCTAGATAAGGGCCCTTTCTTCCCCAGAGCTTTGCTACCCTGGTTGCCAGGGCACTCCGGACTAGAAACAAGGCAAAGAGTTTATTTTAGCTGAAGTTTAGTGGGTGACAAACAAGGATTGATACTTTAACCACAGTTAAGACTACAGCGAGCACTTGGTGTGACAGAGTAATAGTATTTGAGAGACAGGGAGACCAGTGGTTTAAGGTCATCCTTGGATGCATAGTGAGTCTGAAGCCAATCTAAGTTATATAAAAAATCTATCAAAAAAAGAAGCCCACAAAATTTACAGTCATCTCCCATTAAAATCAAAACTGAATACCCTTTGAGCCCAACTAGAGGAGCATGTTCTCATGGAAAAGGCCACAAATAGTCCTCATTTTAAAAAAATTGGAACCCAAAGTCCCTCAATGTTTAAATCTTACAGACCAATAGAATACACCATATGGTTAAATATAACAACTTATATTAACAAATATTTAAAGACATAAAAATTAAAGGCATTACAACACAGAAAACATCAGAAGGGGCACCAAATTTTGGCTGAGGCTGCCATTTAATTAATCCAAGTTGAACATATGGCTTTGGTTACGTGAGGTTCCTGACTGGAGCTATGAAAACCAGAGGAGAAAAGCTGCCAGCCAAAGTGTGGAGCTTTCTCACCCAACCCAGGACAGCCCAGGATCCCATCCCCACCTAGTGAGTACGCAGCACCCATCCTCACCAGCACCCTACACAAACCCCACTCTCCTCTCACTGCACTCAAAGGATTGAGAACTTCATAGGAATTTAAACATTGCTTTACTGTCTTAGAATCTGTGATGCACTTATGGGAAAAATGAATGAACAAAGGTGATCATCGGTCTAACCAAAGAAACATACTTTTCCTAGAAAAATCCTTGAGGAAGGGCTAGGAATATGTCTCCAAGGGTAGAGTGCTTGCCTGGCATGCTTGAAGCCCTGGGTTTGATCCCCAGCATCACATAATCATTTGTGATGCAAGACCTAGGAGGATCAGGAATTTAATCCTACTCTGCTACACAGTGAGTTTCAGGCCACCTTGAACGACTACATGAGACCCTGTCTTAAAATACTCATCCTCCTAACTATCTATCTTGAAGTCTTTAATTAATTGCATTTAACCATAGTTGATGGTTCTGTTCTAGAATGTTAGAATTAATTCTCTATCCAACTGCTCCCCTGTGCCCATTAAAAGCATCTCCCCATCCTTCCCTCCTCTCCTCCCCTGCCCTTGCCTCCCTCCCAGACTCTTGTAGCCCTTGTCTACTCTCTACTTCTAAGATAACTTTTGAAGGCATCCAACAGTAATGGGAACGTGCATCGATCTCTCTGTACCTCATTTCCCTCACCATCACGTTCCCCTACTTCCAGCCATGTCTCAGCCTGTGACAGGATTTTGTCTCTTTTTTTTTTTTTTTTTTTTTTTTTTGGTTGAGATAGATAGACAGACCATATTTTCTTCTTTTCTCCTGTTCTGCAGTCCTGGGGATTGAACTCAGGACCCTCAGCATGTTTAAGCGAATGCTCTACCACTGAGCCACACCCCCAATACACTTTTCCCTTATGCAGTCACCTGTCAGTGGTCACCTATGTGAGTTCCATTGTGCTTCAATGTACATGGGCGTGCAGGTGTGCCTTTCCCCATGTTCATTTCACTTCCTTTAAATACATATCCACGAATGGTGTTACAGCTGGATCATATGGCATTTATAGTTTCGGACTTTGGAGGAACCTGTATATTGTTTCCCATAGTGACTAGATCAATTTATGTTCCTGCCAACAATGTGATATACTTTTATTTATATAATGATTAACCTATTATAACATAACTGTTATTAGAAAAATGTAAGAGGGTGAGTGAAGAGCTTTTGATTGGAAGAAGTAAACACATGCAAATAGTCCTTAGGAACCGTGTGGTCCCTTTGAAGGCTAACTCAGAAAGTGTGGGGCTCCTTTGAGGCTACAGTTGGGTAATAAAGGAAGAGCCATATACCAAGGCTTTTCCCCAGGTTGCCACAGCACTCAACCTTGGTATATGGCTCTTATGGGAGCTTGTTGCCTGATAGCCCAGAACGTAGCTCTGGAACCCAGAGTCTACAAGATCAGACAGAGCTCTACAGGGCAAGTGTGACATCACCAGAGTGCTTGTCTGTATGTGCAAGGCCCTGGATTCAGTTCCCAGCCCATAAAATGAATAGCTGAGTCAGCTGTGCTGGTATGTGTCTGCGATTCCATCACTCAGGAAGCTAAAGCAGGAGAGTCACCTAGGGTACACAGCAAGACCCTCTCAAAATAAATAAATACAGTCACTTTGTCTCCTTACCAGCCCAGCAGCTCTCTCATGCTCCACCATGGGGTTCCTTGGCTATTCCATTCTATTTATCTATCTGTTGACCCCTGACCGCCACAAAATACAACGAGCAGTAAATATGTACTCAGAGAACAAAAGGAAGGCTGAAGTAAGTTGCAAAATTAAAATTTTAAATATGATTAAGGTCCCATGGGCCCCAAAACTGTAACCTTTGGGGTTATATATTTGGTGAGGCCTTTTTTTTCCATACTTGACAAACATGATTTGCATTTCTATTGAACAGAAAAGTCATTTACATTTTAAATTTCTGATACAGTCCGTGGGGTCTGGAAATAGTACAATCTGGGGTCTTGATCAGGTCTGTTTTTCTCGGCCAGTTAAAGAATTAAAAAGCAGGTGAAATCTGCAACACAACAGGGAGCAGCAGAGAAATCTCAAGCACGGCAGACCTAGTCAGCAGCTGAAGAAAGGTGTTTATTAGGGGTGAGGTTCACAGTGCAGCAGACACACACAGAAAGGGGCCTCTGCTAGGGAGAGAGGGGGCGGAAAACCTGGTCTCTTCACGAGGGTTGGAGGTTTTTAAGCCTCTAAAGTGTTTTATCCACCTGATTTAGGGTTGGTCAGTTTGAAGACATACAGAATGGTTGATTGGTCTGAAATTGGCCTGTGATGCATCCTCATCCAGTTTTCAACTTGTTGAGGCAGTCCATCAGCAGGGGCCCTGCTGGTGGGAGACAGAAGCTCCCACACTGTCTCCCCTATCTCTGAAGTTCACAACCTTTACTACCTAGCCAGGACCCATCATCTCCTTATCTGTCTGCACCAGGTAATGTATCTCTCATTTCCATGCAGGGTCATCTAAGTTTGTAATTATAAATTTGTGGACTCAAGTTCATAAGAAACAGAAATTTAAAGTTACCTTCTGCCAGATAACCAGGCAAACTGTCAAATGGTCTTCATGAGTGGTAACATTTCATACTGGGAGGGCCTTTTCCACGTCCCTTAAATATTTACAATTCTTGGCACTTTCTGTTTTGGTTGTTTTTGATACAGTGTTTCTCTGAGTAGTTCAGTGTAGCCTCAGACTCATGACCTACCTGCTCCAGACTCCCACATGATGAGATTACTGGTGTGCGCCACCAGGACCTGCTATAACTTTTAACCCTGGGAAAAATCAACAAAATTTTGCTGGGGGAGGGGAGGCGGCGGAGGGGCTTTTAAAGGGGAAACAGTGGTGACTGTGGGAAGCCTCATGCCCAAGCAGCAGAAGCAGAAGGCCTCTCTCCTGGCCTGGCAACTAGCCAGCACTACAACTAAAAATCTTTCTCTAGGAGCTCAGCGTCTGGGTCTGTAAAATCTGGCTGTGAAGTAGCACATTTGGTAGGACATTGCTCTAAAGGTCACTTTCAAATTTTTTAAAAGGTCTTCGCTTCCCTTGCCCCACAGATCCTGCAGGGAAGGAAGCAAAGAGAGGCAAGCGTCCAAACAATCCAAGAGCCAACATCCCTGGGCTGCCCTCCTGCTCTGAGCTCGTGGCACTCGACTTCCTCAACTGAAAGGAGGAACCGTCGCAGGCAGGCTTACAGTGTGCGTCCTCCCCAGCATCCTGCTCCAGGGTCCAAAGCCAGACTACACCTGTGTCCCGCGGACACCCCGCAGGGACCCTGCAGCTGCTAGGCTACGTGGACTGCCCTGCAGTGCTATGGCTCAGGCCCGCAGCGAGCCTCGCGGGCTTCTGGCCTGAGGTCCACCCCCAGCCACAGGCCACTGCCCGGGAGCCACCCCTTGTTTTCATAAAACACACGCCCAGTCGTTGTGCACATTTGCTAGTTGTCCTGGGCCTTCTCTGTTTTGATCCAAGCGGGGATGCAGAGTCTGCTGCAAATTCGCTGTGTTAGGGGCCTCCCGGCTGCTGTCGCCTTACTCTGGGATGATGGGAGGGTCGCCTCTGTACTCATGGTTCTTCTCCAGTCTCCCGACTTTGGCGAGGCACCAGGTGTTTTCTCTAAGGCTGGAGCCAGGGTTTGTTCCTTACCACTCTGAGAAGCTGTTGTTGTTGTTGTTGTTATTGTTGTTGTTGTTGTTGTTAATAATAAAGTTGCTTCCCCAGCCTTCCCCAGGGACCAACTGAACCACACCCTTTTCTTCTCCTCCAGAATAGATGAAACCACAGACCAAAGCCCTTTGGTTGCTTCTGCCAACTCCAAATGGGCTCAGACCCACAAAAGCCGAAAGTGGACACTCTCCAGGAACTGGGGAATTGAGGATGGGGCCGGGAGGTGGGGGTGGGGAGGAGCAGGACAGGACCCAACAATCCATGCCAGCACCGAAAAGAAGCGAGGAGGTGGGCCCAAAGGACCGCAAGGGGTATCGGAACCACAGAGACCTTCAAAAACCCTGTGCTGAGTACATATTTAATCCTGCTCCCCAGTGTGCCACGGAATGAAGTGGCATTTGGGGAGAGATAGGTCCTCTTGGCTTAAAACCAGGCTGCCCTGCTGGAAGTTAATTACCACCACTCCCCACCCCACCCCCACGCGCCCGGACACACACACACACACACACACACACACACACACACACACACACACAAACCACCAATAACACTTCGCAAGATTTGTGACAACCCAAAATGCCAATATGTCCTAAACACACTCCTAAAGGATCAGGTACCTCCTTAACTTGAAAACTATTGCTAGATAATTTCCTAAAATACAATCCAAAAGACATTAATTAGGTCCTTGAGGTTATAAATAGGTATTAAATGAAGAGTAGTGGTCAGAGCCGCTCTAGGTTTAGGAAATGGCAGCTTTGAAAGGAGAACAGGCTCCTTAGAACCAGTTTTGAATCACCAAGAGTGGGATAGATCTGCAGATTTGTAAATTTAATTGACAGTGGGATTCTCTGTTGTTGGGGGGTTTTTTGTTGTTGTTTTTGGGGTTTTGGGGGGGGGCACCTGTTAGATGGATTCACCTTGCATGGCTCAAGCAGTCTCCTCCAGAGACCTCTTGGGGACTTGGGCATCCAGTGCAATGTGACACCCAGGAGCCAGCAGTCAGAAAGTCCTATGCAGGCCTGTTTTCCTGTTCGTTTTGGTTTATTAACAACAGGCTCTGCCAATGTAGGCCAAACTAGCCCCACTTCTGTCTCCAAGGGCATGCGCCACCAGGCCCAGCTTGCCCTTACATTTTTACTGAACTGAAATACCTTAAGAACCCAGACAAACAGAATGTGAAGACAACAGGAAGTTGGCTGGAGCTTCAGGAAGCCACTGCAAAGGTGGCCTCAGAGAAAAACCAGTGTGGTGAGCTCATGACATGCGCAGATGAAAGATGCACCTCAGAAGGAAAAGCCTGGCCGGTGTTGCTGGTTTGCACAGTTCAAGGATACAAAAATAGCCCAGGTGGCTGAGAGACTTGTGTGTGTATGAAATTATTCAAATGCTGACAGATGGACTGGTGGTCTCCTCTCCTGCTAGCCTGGCAGCCTTGGCGTGGAAAGTCTTGCCTGGGAGCTGGGTCGCGGCAGCTACTGTGAAATACTGGAAATGAAAGTCCGGACAGATAGAACAGCAGTGGGTCACAGAAAACTAAGAGCCATCAGGTGCTCAGGAGGAAAGCTGAAGCCAGGAGACTGAGCTGAGCCAGCCCGGAGCAGGACACCCTGTTATGAAAAGCACAAGGAGTGGAGTGTTCCAGTCAGGAGGATCGGGTTCCTCAGCATGGAAGCTGAGGCTGCGCACATGGAACTCGGGCTTTGCTCCAAGGTCAGGGGCTTAAAACCCTGCCTATTTCTACCCTAGAGTAGTTGGCTGGAGCTTCAGGAAGCCACTGCAAAGGTGGCCTCAGAGAAAAACCAGTGTGGTGAGCTCATGACATGGCACCCTAGAGGGTGCCAGCCGGGAACACTCACTCCTCCCCAGGCATTGGCAGGGGTTCTAGGGCCATGGAGATTGTTGCTTCCTGAGTAAAACTGGGTGAGCAATCCGGGGTCCATTAGGTCCCAGCTCCCCACCCAAACCACCCTCCTCAGCGCTTCAAAGTCTGGATCCTGCCTTCACAGGCTCTGTGCTCTGGAACCTTTCCCTGAGCAGTTTGTAAACTGTTGGCTCTTAAAAATTTCCAGCTTAACTGGATGGGCTAATGCCTGAGGCCTTGCACTCAAAACCACAGTTCCAAAGATAGAAAAGACAGGCCATCCAGGGTCTCTAACCTCTCCTTGCTCATATCTGGTAGTCTTGGAGGATCCTACCTCAGGCTGTGCTACACAGCCCATGGTGGCAAAACACAAATAAACTTGGGTTAATTTTTTTTTTCTCTCTCAGAGGCCACAGTCGAGCTTATTAAAATTGGATGATAGTAAACCAATGACTAACTGGGTAATTAAAACCACAAGGCTGGGATCTCTGGGGCCTTTTCTCTAAGCCAGTGCCCTCATCTTCCCCTCAGCCTTTGTGAATTTGAAACACCCCATGGTGACCCCCACCTCCTCTCACGGCTATTTTTCTGCTCATCCATGGCTTTATCCCCAACTCCCTCGTCTGCTATAAAGATGGAGGGAATCTAACCCTGGAACACTAACAGGTTTCCAACAGACCAGAGCTCCTCAGCTGAGATTCCTGCCAGGAGCCGCTTGACTCTTTCCGTTCCATGGAACTTTGGCTTCAAACACTCGGAGCCTCCCAGTTTCCTCAGGAGAGTGAGTTAGGAACTTCAAAGTGACACAGGCCACAGCTGAGAAGCCCAAGAGTTGTTTTAAAGGCTGTATTTTCCCAGCATGCATTGTCTGGGAGCATGTTTCTTCCTTTTCCTCTGAAGCAGCATAAACAGTGTGAAGTTTACAATGTCATCCAAGGCATTGTAAATGTTTCTAATCTTTAATATAGGGTTAGGAATTCCCACCTGCCTTGGGCATGCTCTGCGGTGTCTCCCCACACCCAAGTCTCACTCTCTGGCTTCCCTGCTTTCTCCTTTCCAACCAGATACCCTACTCCCTCATGGAGGTGGCCAAGTGCTAGACTTGGGATAGAAACGGTACTGGGTAACAATAAGTCTTTCCGCCAGTACTGTGGTTGCAACATGCCCCCAGCATTCATGTTTTGGGAACTTAATGCCTAGTGTGCAACAGTGTCCAGGACGTCCTCAGGGCTGAGACACCATCCCTCAGGAGGCTAAAGCAGGAAGATTCTGAGTTCAAGGCCAGGCTGGGTGACACAGTAAGTCTGAGCCCACCCTGGGCTACAGAGTGAGATCATGCCTCAAAAAACAAACAAAAGGGAAGTATTAAAAGGGCTTTTACAAGGGACCTTTATGAGAACTTGTTTTTGGTTTTTATTTTTTTGTATTTTTCGAGACAGGGTTTCTCTGTGACTTTGGAGGCTGTTCTGGAACTAGCTCTTGTAGACCAGGCTGGTCTCGAACTCACAGAGATCTGCCTGCCTCTGCCTCCGGAGTGCTGGGATTAAAGGCGTGATCCACCGCCCAGCACAAGAACTTTTAACAAGCCCACTCCTGTGATCATTGCTGTATTAGCTTGGCTCTTTTGTTTTGTGATGCCTTCAGCCATGTCAGGACGCTGCTAGAAAGCCCTAAACAGCTGCAGCCTGCACAGCCTGCACTTCTCAGTCTCCAGAACCAAGTGAATTCTTTACAAAATATGTTATCATTATTGATTGTGTTTGCATAGTCTATGTGTGGTGTACATGTGGAGGTTAGAAGACAACTGTGTGGGGCCGGCTCTCTCCTTCTATCTTTAAGTAGGTTCTGGGAATCCTGCCAAATGATTTTGTTCTTTATAAGTAACCCAGACTGTGATATTCTGTTACAGCCGCACAAAATGGACTAAGACTGGTGGGTTACACAATTTTTATACACCATCCAAGGATAGGAGGGTGTTTTAATTTTTAAAAACAGGACCCAAGAGATGGCTTAAGTGGGTAGAAGCACCCGTGTTCACATGCACACAAATAAGTGTAGAAACAAATTAAGGAGAAAGATCAAAGTCACTTCCTGTACTCAAGATGGCAAGTGTGTATGTTTAGGTTAAATACATGTTGAGCTACTGCATACTATGGTCAATATCTCCGACCACCAGACACTAGTTTTTTCCATTTTTGTGACTCTTAGCTTCTGAGCCTCACGTCCTCGCCCGTAGGAGACCCTCGGGCTGGTAAAGGCATCTGAGGCAAATCCTGACAAATTCTAAACCAAACTGAAAAGTATAAAGACTATCAGCCTGTGAAGTGGCCCCAAACTGTAGAGCTCTGTCAATGTCCCTACTGCCTACGGGACCACTGGAGATGCCAGCTTGGAGCCTCTTTGCCACAGTTGTGTTTTCCCGGCTGGGAGTGAGAAAGGCAGTGTGACTCTGTGAGCAGTGATGACTGTGAGTGCACTTCAGACTCGGAAGACTGCATGCAGGGCGGTGACACAACACGGCTGCCACTTGTGGTCATCTCCTCTGCAGAGGTGATTTCTCTCATCCTCCTTCGCCCAATCTCATACTTCAGGTTTTTTTTTTTTTAATTCATTACAATTAATCTTATTACAAAATTACTACAAAATGTTTAATTAAAAATCATTGAAATTAAAACAGTTTTGAAGGTCGGTCATGTTCCCTGTCAGAGTCCTCTGTTCCCAGGAAGAAACATACATATGCTGTAATCTTTGCAATCTTTCTCAGGCCTGAGTTTCCACTACTTACCAGTCAAAGAAAAAAGCTGCAGTTCAACCATCCATTAACAGACAAATTTAAGCAAGCACAGTGCAAGCGGTTGCCAGTTGCTGATGGCGGGTTTTCAGAAAAGAATCATATGCCTACCAGGCAGTGATTAAGTATGATGACAACAGCCAATTTAGTGAAGGGTCACTGGCTGGTTGGCTTATTTATTTTAAAATTGAAACCCACTAATCACTTCCTTGAAGTAACAGCAAATGGTAGCATTGTGGTAACAGAAAGAATTCTACCACTTCCTGACGAGTAATGAGTAGTTCATTTACGTTTTCATTGTGTTCTGTTTTTCTCAGGTTTGGATGTCACTGAGAAGTAATCTCTAAGTTTAGGGGGACAGTTCCAAGGAGCTCCTTCTGGACACCTCTCAAGCTTGCTTCTCCTTAGAGGCCTTCTATGCCATTGTCTTAGTTACTGTTCTATTTCTGTGAAGAGACCAAGACAACTTATAAGAGAAAACACTTATTTGGGGCTTTTCTTACAATTTTAGAGTAAATATTCAAGACTATCATGGTGAGAAGTATGGTATCAGGCAGACAGACATGGTGCTGGAGCAGCAGCTGAGAGCTTTCTTTCTTTCTTTCTTTCTTTCATTCATTCCTTTTATTTTTTTGTGGCGCACACCTTTAATCCCAGCTCTCGGGAGGCAGAGGCAGGCGGATCCCTGTGAGTTGGAGACCAGCCTGGACTACGAGGTAACTGAGAGCTTACATCTGATCCACAACCAGAAGGCAGAAAAACAGAGTTAACTGGGAATGGCAGGGGCTTTTGAAACCTCACAGCTCACCCACAGTGACACACCCCCTTCAACAAAGTCACACCTCCTAATCCTTCCCAAACAGTTCCACCAACTGGGAACCAAGTATTCAAATATGTGAGCCTATGGAGGCCACTCTCATTCAAACCACCATAGATGCCTTCTAGGCAATAAGGCAAAACTGCTCATCCAGGCTGTCTGTTGCCAACCAGCCAGAGAACCAGACCCCGAGGACTGCTCCTTATGGAAATGAGCTACTTGGCTGTGAAGGAGGCCATACAGGCCATGTCTGGGACATTTCTGATACACTGACCATTGCCAACAGGCACATTACATTTGGTTTTACTCTGCCTACCCAAAGGATGCATCCTATTGGTCCCTCTGGAACCGGGTACAAACTCATCAGTCTCAAAACTGAAATTCTTTCTTCCGTTGTAGAAGTAGTAGTAGTAGTTTTATGTGTGCATGTGTGTGTACGTGTGTGTGTGTGTGTGCGTGCATACGTCCATTTGTGCACGTGTTTAAATGTCTGCCTCTATGTTTTCCACCTCATTTTCTGAGATAAGGACTCTTACTGAACCTAGAGCTTGCTGTTTTGGCTAGACTGGCTGGACATCAAGTCCTTAGTCCTCTGTCCCTCCCCCTCCATCACTCAAACCACATCAAGCTTTTTATGTGGGGACTTGAGAGCTGATATCAGACCACTGTGAAGTTACCCACTGTGCCATCTCCTCAGAACTTTGAACTTTTTTTTCTTGCCTACTTTGTACCTGGGATGTTCTGGAACCCTCACTCCTCCTAGAATGGATGGAGTCTCTACGTATCATAGCATGTGTCTTGGCTACTCCCAATGTCAAGGCCAAGGATTAATTCCTGGAAGTTTTCTTTCTGTATTAAGATTCTCAAGAGAAACAGAACCAATAGTAGGTAAGTGGGCAGATGGATAGATAGATAGATAGATAGATAGATAGACAGAATGATAGATAGAATGATAGGTATGTAGATAGATTGATAGATGGAATGATAGGTAGATACATGATTGACAGATGACAGACGGAAGGATGGGTAGATACATATATACATACATGACAGATTCATTGTGAGGAACTAGCTCATGGGGTTACAGAGGCTGAGATGTCCTCAGTCTTCCATCTGTAAGCTGGAGACCTAGGAAAGCCAGTGGCTTAATTCAGTCAAGTCTAAGGTTCCCTCCTGACTCCCAGATATCTGATGATGCAGCTCTAGGTCTGGGGCTAAAGAACATGTTCCAATCAAGTCCTGAAGCCAGAAAAACATCCTTCTCTGCCTTGTACTAGTCAGGCTGTCACTGGGCTGAGTAAAGAGAAGCAGTTCCCACTTGCCACTGTTTCCTGCTCCCCAACCCTATCAATACTGCTCTACAACCCCTGCCCTGCTTCCCACCTGGCATGTCCTGTAGGCAGTGAAGGCTGCCATCATGGATCCCATCCTCTCTGCTACTACTGTGGGTCTCTGGACACTGGATCCGTCAGTCCCAAAGATTGGGAGATAGCTCAGCCATCAAGTGCCTGTAGTGCAAGCTTGAGGACCCAAGTTCAGATCCCAGAACCCACAGAAAACCTGGTGTGGTAATGGCTGCTTTTGACCTCAGTGTTAGGGCTAGAGCGGAGGGTCCCTGAAGCTCATTGGCTAGCCAGCCTCACACAGCTAAGTCCCTGAAGCTCATTGGCTAGCAACCTCGCTGAACTGATGGGCTTCAGATTCAGTGAGACACCCAGTCTTGAAAAGGAAAAAAAAAAAAAAAAGAGAGGTGGAGAATGGTCAAGAAAAGATACCTGACATCCACCTCTGGTTCCCACAAGCTGTTGCACACACATACATACTAGCAAGCACAAATGCCACATACACACATCATACCACACACATACATGAACAGTCAGAAATGGCAACCACAGATTATCTCACCTCTTCACCTAGGTTTCTCAAGTACAGTATTAGGTTAAGTAACTTTTTCAAGGGTGCACAGCAGGTTTGGCCTGACAGAGGTCAAAGTCCAGAGTTTTTGACTAATCTAGAGCTTTATCTATAACATACAACTTCCTGGAGGCATCCACTGAGGGCCATCAGAGTAATCTAGAGGGTGGAAAGTGCATAAAAAGGGCAGTCACCACGCTTATCACAACCCCGTGTAATTTGTGTGGTGTCTTCCATGGAAGTTTGTCGTCACTCAGAAACCCCAGTTTCAGGTCTCTCTGGGCAAGGGATTAGGTCTCCAGCTCTATATTTATTTTGTTTCCCTTAAGAGAGGAGAGAGGTGGTGCACATAGTGCACATATATGTGCACATATATGTGCATATATGTGGAGACTCCTTTGTGCCTCAGTTTACCTATTTTAGAACAGAAGTAATGTCCTCTCTGTGGCTCTGCAGGTGGTGTAAATGATCATGTAAAGACAACTTGTGAAACCCCAAGACATAGGGATCCTTTTTGTACCCACACAGATATTCTTAGAGTCAGGTGGCCACTGCCAGTACTTGAATAATCCTGATGTCAAAATACCTTTATGGAGGGCTGGAGAGATGGCTCAGAGGTTAAGAGCACTGACTGCTCTTCCAGAGGTCCTGAGTTCGATTCCCAGCAACCATATGGTGGCTCACAACCATCTGCTATGAGATCTGGTGCCCTCTTCTGGTGTGCAGATATACATGGAAGCAGAATGTTGTATACATAATAAATAAATAGAATCTTTTTTTAAAAAATACCTTTATGGAACCTCACCTTGCTTTCTCTTTCTTACACTAAGAGCTGCCCACCTTCTCTTGGGGTTCTGGGGAGCTGTTGGAATACCTCCTGAGGGTGATTTTAGACAGAATCCCAATTTTGCGGAACTGAATGAAGTAAAAAGAAAAAAGGTCTCCCCCTCCTCCTCTTTCGTTAACCTTGAGTTGTCATGGTACCAGGATTATAACAAACATCTTACCTGAATTATCACACTTAATCCTCATCACAGCCATAGCAACACAAACATATATATGTATTGGTTTTTTTGAGACAGGGTTTCTCTGTGTAGCTTTGGAGCCTATCCTGGCAGTTGCTCTGGACACCAGGCTGGCCTCAAACTCACAGAGATCCACCTGTCTCTGCCTCCCGAGTGCTGGGATTAAAGGCGTGCGCCACCAACGCCTGGCTAAATAAAAATTTAAATGACAGTTTAAACAGCATGCCATGAGTCCTCGGATTTCACAGATGAGGAAAATGAGGCTCAGATGTTAAAGAACCCATTCAAGGTCATCGTATCTGCTGAACAACAGAGCTCAGACTTACTCCGTGTCGAGGTGAGATGTAATAAAGGGGCTTCTGTCATCAAGCATTTCATCTTTCATCGTATGATCTTCTTCATGGGACTCTGAGGCACCTGAGGCAGGTGGCAGAAAGGGTGTGACAGCGTGACCACATTGCTGAGAAGCTGACAACTGGGGTGGGCCTGACCAAGCCTGGCTACAGTAGAACAAGACATAATTTGACATGAATATTGTTAGCAGAGCCCTGTGGGAAATAATATTAAATAGAGACAGGTGTCATGCTGTGACATGTGGCTCTGGCAGGCCTTGCCCTTCTCCCCATTCCCTCTGCCTTGCTAAGATCTCTTAGATTATATTCCCAAAGCTAGCCACCAAGGTCTGTTCTCTTCTTCAACCACTTCCTCCTCCTGAAGCTGATTACCAAGGTCCAGCAATCAAAAGCTCCCCGACTTGGCTCACCTAATTAGCATACTCAATTAAAATTAAACACCTCATCCTAGCATGGCATTTCCCCCTTTACCTATATAAAGCATTTGCCTATCTGCCACGTCTGTCTCCTTTGTCCCCCTAGGACACTTAGCCCTGCCCACCTCTCCCTTGTCCCCTATCTCCTTTACCACTGCGTCCTAGTCCATTCTAACACAGACCTCCCCTTCGCCTCTTAAGATCACACCTGCAAGGTCGTTTGCTGTTCTTTTCTGCCTACATCAGAAAGCAGTCATTTTACCTTTTCTTCCCCACTTAATAAAGAATCCCTCTGTGAAAACAGGTATTTGGATGTACTTTGTGCCTAATCAAGGGACTGGAAGGGAGCCCCCTCTGTTCTGGAGTCCCCTTCACCTCTTAGTTTTCTGTTCTTGTAAGGGGGAAAAAAATCATGTAGTGAAAAACCGATGCCACCAAGAACCTGTTGTAGGGTCAGGAGAGCAGCAGGGATGGAGAGCTGGGTTGGGAAACGATTAGAGATTTTACACTCACTCCTGGGCATTGTGTGTTTGTGTGTGTGTGTGTGTGTGTGGCTATCTGTGTATCTGTGTGTGTGTCTATCTGTGTATCTATGTCTCTCTCTCTCTCTCTCTCTCTCTCTCTCTCTCTGTGTGTGTGTGTGTGTGTGTGTGTGTGTGTGTGTGTGTGTGTGTGTGTTCTAGCCTGTACATGCATATGTGGAGGCTGCTGGTGTCTTTATCTCTCTCTCACCTTATATTTTTATTTATTTTTATTTTATGAGTGTTTTGCCTACATGTGCACCACATGCATGCACAGTGTCTGTGGTGTAAGACCCTCGGAAAGCTGAGGCTTCCAGAATCTTAGCCCGGGACGGCAGCCACCCCAAACACAGAATGGAGGCAAAAGCTTGATGCAAACTGCATGAGGCTTTATTGTAGTTTAACGAGCTAACCCCATGTTAGCTCGGGCCTTTCACCCATCCGCCATGGCGGACAGCTAGAAAAGACGGTTTGAAGCCGCTGCACACAGATCTTTATAGGGCAGCGTAAGGGGAGTGTCTAGGGGTACACACAGGCTCACGATTGGTGTGCCTCCAGGCTTGGAGGGCTTGCCCTGTGTTGATTGGTCAACTGGTTGTTATGGCCCATAGGCCCTCCCAGGGTGGTTGCTATGCTCTCTAGTCATTGCTGTGCGCTTGTCCGTAAAGCACACCCAGGGTCGTAAAGCATAGCGCCACCAGCTGACTTCTGATTGGCTCCTTGTCACGAGACAGGCATCTGACTTTCTAGTGACTAAGGTTCCTTGTCACGAGACAGGCATCTGACCTCTAAGTGACCAAGGCAGGTTTATGGCAAGCACGTGTTCGGCTGTTATGGCTGCCAAAAGGGAAGCCAGTTCCTTCAGTGGCAGCCAGAAAAGAGCATCAGATCCCCTGGGACTGGAGTCACAGACAGCTGTGAGCTGCCGTGTGGGTGCTGAGAATCTAACCCAGATCCTCTGGAAGAGCATCTGGTGCTCTTAACCACTGAGCCATCTCTCCAGCCCCTCTCACATTTTCTGAGTCAAGGTCTCTCACTAACCCTGGAGCTTGTCATTCCAGCTAGACTGGCTGTCCAGTGAGCCCCCAGGACACACATATCTATGCCCTCCCCCAGTCACAAATGCACACTGCCATGCTCCACTTTTGCATGGACATGGGGGATCCAAACCCAGGTCCTCCGGCCTGCACAAGCTACTGAACCATCTCCCTAGCTCCATTTCCTGTCATCTGAACAGTGCCTCCTAAATGCACCCAAATTAAGAACTACTAACTACCTGTCCCCACAAAGAGACTTCCTATTCAGTGGGATCCGGCACCAGGATTGCAAACCCCATAAAGTTAAGGCTGCAAAGGAGAAGTGGTTCCAATCCTCCACATGCCTCCTGCCCCCATTCTCCTTTCCTGTGGTTCACAAAAGCCCTCAGGGACTTTGCTGAGTGATGCACACCTGTTGACCCTCATCATATGCTCTACTCAAGTCTCATTCCTTCATCACTGTCAAAACTCACCCATCCAGTTATCCTACACCCTCATACTTGCTTCCAGACCTTCTTAAAAAGTGCAAAGTCTGTCCTCTCCAACCATGTTGATCATCTCAGGCAAAACCTGTGGAGATAACGGCTGTTGAGTTCCTAGATGGAGAATAGGCAAACGTGCACTGGAAACTCATGCCTCACCTGATCTCAATCCATAGGTCTAAGGTTTCCCACTAGTAAGGATGAAATTTGAAAGACTCTGGCCTCGAGATAAACAAAAAAAGTGAGCTTATCTGATGAGGATGGCCAAGAGAGATAGGGGTCACCCTGTGTCTTCCCCACTTGCCTTCCCTGCTGTGCTTCAGTGAGGAGGTGACTTAGTTCCAATTCACCATAATTCTTTTCAGCCAATCAGTCAGTCTCACCACACTAGTCTAGGTGATAGTCTTAGAGATTGTTGCGAACCAGTTTGTTCCAAGATTGAAACATTCCGTTTCAGAAGGGAAACCCAGGAAGTCCCTGAAACTGATCAGATTCTCTACACACACACACACACACACACACACACACACACACACACACACACACAGAGTAAACAGCAGAAGAGGCAAAGATTGTCAGACAAACCAAGCTGCACAAGAAGGCTCTCAAACAAGCGAAGCTGCAAAGCAGACTCCTGGACCAGACCAGCTGTCTGGAGGAAGGATAGACCAACTGAGGAACATAGAAAAGACACCCCAACTTGTTGAGCTGCCTGCAGGTTGTGCAATACGGTTCAGGTTCTCAGCTTTGTGAGCTTATCAGCCATCCTGAGGTGGCCTAGTGATGAAGCTGTCCTTGAGTCATTCCTACTCGCCCATATTCCTGTAAGTGAACCCAGTAAAACCAAGTTGGACCCTAATGTTATCCTTACTAATCTGTCGTGGTTTCCTGTCTGAGGTGAGTAGACATGGGTAAAGCATCTCTCTAGGAAAAATTTTGTCACCATCAGAGATGGTCTACCTACCGGGACAGGGATGCTTTGCCAGGGACTTCCTGGGAAACTTTAACTGTACATGAATGAGGATATACACAAATCAAATTGTGTCCTTTGCAGCCGTCTTGTGATCATTAGTTAAAGACAGTCTGGGAACAAACTCCAGAACCATGGTAGACTAAGGGACAGAGAAACCAGGTGTGATAATCCCAGGACTCTGGAGACTAAGGTGTGAAGATAAGGACGGTGAAGTTGAGTTCAGCCTAGGCTATATTGTGAAATCGTATCTCAAAAGAGACTGGGGGCCAGGCGTTGGTGGCATGTTGGAACCCAGCCCCCATGAGGTTTCTAAGAGTTGTTTTCCAGCATAACCACAGGTACCTCCTGTTTTCCTGACCTCACCCCACTGGGGATCAATATCCTGTTGTGAACCATTTGACCGGGGGATTTTGTAAGTTTGTATAAGGCTGCTCCACAATAAAGGTGAGAGATATTCTCTCAGAAAAAGACCAGGAGTCTTGTTGTTCATCCAAATATCCAGGCTTTTGCCCAATACTCGGACTTAGTGGCCAAGAGCAGCCACAAATGGAGGTTTCACCACGATAGGGAAAGAAAGGGGACCCTGAGAGATCACCCTCAGAAGGCTGGAAAGCAAGTAAGGAGTTGTGAGGGTGGATTGCAAAAGGTACTAGAAAATAGGTACCTCAACTCCTGAGAGAGATTGGCAAAAGGTACTAGAAAATAGGTACCTCAACTCCTGAGAGAGTTGGATTGTAAAAGCACTGGAAAAGGGGTGCCTCAACTTCTGGGAGAGTTGGATTGGAAAGTTACTGGAAGGGGTGCCTCAACTCCTAAGAGAGTTGGATTGGAATAGAGATCACAGTCAATCACACAGATAAAGTTAAAGAGACAAGGTACTGGTAAGATTTAATTTTAACTTTGGATTAAAGAAATGCGGGAAATCTGCCACTGAGGAATCCCTCCTCCAGAGCTACCCACCCCCAACCAGCTGACCCAGCAGCCAGTGCTTTTGTCCACTCGAGCCTGCTGCAGGCTCTAGTCAGCCAGCAATGATGTTGTATGCACAGGCTGGCTGGAGAAATTGCCTCCTGAGAAAAAGTTGGGGCGATCTGCAGCTTTAGTCAGACAACACTTGCACCAATGCATAAAATGCAAGGAATGCCAGCTTCTCTCAGAGCACCGGACAGGAGAGTGATACAGCCGCACAAGAACTTGCCCAGGGCAATAGACACTATACAACAATGTTATCAATGAGCTCCCTTTCAAGACACCTGTCACAGTGAGGAGAACTATGTCCCTATGCAGAATCCAATGTCTTCATCCCCTGTATCCAGTGGCACTAACAGTCAAGCTCCAAAAAACGAGTACTGGCAATGTGAATTACATAGCCCTGGACTTTCAGCCGGTCTCCCAGAGCCCTCATTGCAAGCCATCCACATCATCTGTCGCATCGGATGAGAAAGGAGAATATGTCCAAATAGATAAAGAAAAGACCCAGGCCCTACAAAAGACCATACAGGAATGGACAAAGATTCGGCAGTCCTCAAGACCCTCCAAAGAGGCCAAGCTATGGTAAGGATGGCCATCCCACCCCCACACCTCCTCTCTCCTTTGTGAGTTTTATTCAAAAGATGTGTGTATGTTCTGTATGTATGGTGTGGACACACGTGTGTATATGAAATGTGATCGTAAATGTGTGATTGTGTCAGACCCCCCCCCAGAGGGAAGATCCTCACTCAAGTCTCAGGATGACGCGACCCCCCCAAGAACTCACGAGAGACTGCCCTTGCTGCAATCACATGAGGTTTATTGACAGGAACCAGCACGCTGGGGCCGAGACTCATATCCCATGCAGGGGTAGAGGAGTTTCGACCCTGGGAATAGAGGTTTTTAAAGGAATAATCCACAACCCAAAATACCAAAAATACCAGTGAGGGAAGAAACCCCAACCCAAAATACCAAGAATACCAGTGAAAGGTCCCCAGAGAAATCACAAGGGGAAACTCCCTGTTCCTTAAGATCATTTGTAAGATTCTAATCTAACTTTTTATGGCTAGCCTTTTCCTGGAACAGAGTTGCTGAACCGGCTAGCCACCCCATATCCTAGGCCTTATTTTGTCTGCTGAGGGGTCTTCTTTATCCTGGCCTTTCAGTTGTTAACAAAAGAATGCTTATTATGTTGTCTTTGAATGTTTAATTGCTGGGGAAGGAGCAACAGTTGTTAAAGTACAGGTTACTTGAGAGGGAAATTTCTGCTTTTTTTTCCATGGAGGGTGAAGAGCTGTAGATTCCTTCCAGACTGGTATGGTTTCATGGGGCAGGACCCCCTGAAGCAGTGGCCCAGGTGATCTGAATATTTGTTTTCATTTAAATTTGGTCAGTTAGAAATGGTAGTGGTCACAGTCTGTTAGACCCCCGGAAAACTCAGGTATCGGGTCCCAGGCCACGACCAAGGTCACCCCAATCACCAGGCGGATTCGAAAGCTTGCTGCAAACTGCATGAGGCTTTATTGTTTTGTTTTTTTTTTAACGAGCTAACCCCATGTTATTGCTTTTTAACGGGTCTTTCACCCATCCGCCATGGCGGATGGCTAGCAAAGACAGCTCCTAGGGGCTCCTGAGAGATCTTGTAAGGCAGCGTAAGGGGAGTGTCTAGGGTTACGCACAGGCTCAGGATTGGTGTGCCCCAGGATTGGAGGGCTTGCCCTATGTTGATTGGCCAACTGGTTGTTATGGCCCATAGGCCCTCCCAGGGTGGTTGCTCTGCTCTGTGGGTCATTGCTGTATGCTTGTCCATAAAGTACACCCAGGGTCATAAAGCATAGCGCCACCAGATAACTTCTGATTGGTTCTTTGTCACGAGGCAGGCATCTGACTTTCTAGTGTCTAGGACAAGGTCAGACAAACATGTGTTCGGCCGTTATGGCTGCCGAAAGGGGAGCTGGTCCCTTCAAGTCAATCACTTTTAAAAGGAAAAAGGAGGAATGATATAGAAATGATACTTTGTATTGGAATGGATCCTCATTTGTTGATACTTTGTATTGGAATGGATCTTCATTTGTTGATACTGGTTAGTTTTTCTAAATATATAGATAATCTTCATACCATTCAAAGGCCAATGGAATATATGGCATTTAAATGGTTTAGGGTTTTTCTTGAAAGTGAGACACAACTGCTCCTGGCACACCAATTATATCTGAGAGGAAGATGGGCATCCAAGAAACTTGTTACTTTGACATGGCAAGACCAGCCATTTGGGCAAGAAGCTACTCTTGCCTAAACTGTTTCCAGTGCAGGACAGTTTAGAATTTCCTGCTTTGCTGAGAAGTCTGCCAGACACATTGTGGCCTGTAGGCTAAAGATGGATGCCCCAAGGTTACCAAGAAACTTTGGGTGACTAGGAAGCAAGGTGTCTCTGTCAGTTCTAGAGTTTATGTATTATACTTCTATGGTCTTTGATGGAGTTGAAGACAGATAGTTATAGTAACACACTAAGATAGAATGGTTGAATTCTTATAGTTCTTCCTTGATAACTGTTTTGTTATATATAAAGAAGGGGGAGATGTTGCAACCCAGCCCCCATGGGGTCTCTAAGAGTTGTTTTCCAGCATAACCACAGGTACCTCCTGTTTTCCTGACCTCACCCCACTGGGATCAATATCCTGTTGTGAACCCTTTGACATGGAGGTTTTTCTAAGTTTGTATATAAGGCGGCTCCATAATAAAGGTGAGAGACATTCTCTCAGAAAAGGACCAGGAGTCTTGTTGTTCATCCAAATATCCAGGCTTTCGCCCAATACTCGGTCTTAGAGGCCAAGAGCAGCCACACCGTATCTTACAGTTTGTTTCTCTTAAAGAAGTAATCACAGCAAATCGGATACAGCTTTGCACTTCTTAAAGTTTCCCCAGGATTCCTAGATCTATAGTGCCCAGTAAATGAGGAAGTAGTAGTGGTTCGGCAATGAAAGCTGGGCCTCCCTCGGGGAGACAAAGTTTGCTACCTCTCTAGGGAGAGCTGGTGTCTGCCTGGTCTGGGACCTACAGTGTCACCAAGGCTGCAGGCTGCTCTGTCTTTTCTTGCAGCAACCTTCATATATGACTTTCTTCTTCCAAATAATTTCATGGCACAACATGGCAGCTAGAGTCACAGTTACTCCATTAATCTATCTGACCTGTCAGCAGTCTTACAAAGTTCCCTCTTACAAAATCCTTTCAAAAGATTCACTCCAAAATATCTGCTTCACACCTTACTGCTTTGGTGCCTCAAGCTACCAGTGTGGCTGCCAAAGCTTTCAAGTAGGCACGTCGCCGCGTTAAGATCCAGTTGTGTCAAGGGAAAAGGAGAGAATGGATCTTGGTAAGCAACCAGCAGGTTCCACCTCACTCTGCTGAAGAAGCAACCCTGGCTTCTGCATTCAGACCTCCACCTTGTATCTCCTCCAAAGAGACCCAATTTGAGCAGCGATTGCTCTCACCGTAGGCGCTTACCTTCAAAAGCGGAGCTCCCTTCAGCAAGGGTCCCTGGGCAGTATCTTCTCTTTCTGCTTATGGCCAGAGGTCATGAGTGGCTGTCCTCTTTTAACTAGACCTCTTTAGCGTTCTTCAAACTCTCCACTTCTAAGCCGGATATGGCAATATCCACTTGTAATCTCGGCCCAAAGGAGGTTGAGGCAGGAGAGCACAAGTTTGGGGATAACCTGGTCTACACAGTGAGCCTGAAAATTAAGTCACCCACACTTTAGCTTGTTCAACTGCCCCACCCAGAGCCCACACACATTCCCTCTCTCTGTTCACATCTTTCCCTGGAACTGTGCTTTTCCAAGTGCAGGTATTCTTTTGTGCCTGGCTTCTGACTGTGATATTAACTTTCTCAGTCCCCTGGGCTGGGCCCAGGGCAACAGGTCAGTTTGTGGTCAGCATCAGCAGCTAAGGAGACTTGTCTCTGAGCATCAAGGAATTCAGAACATGATCTTGTTGGGGACAGTGGGAGCTGGAAGGATGGGTTCCAGTGTCTTCTGTCAAGGTCTCCTGGCCCCTCACGGTACATTTGGGGGTGCCACAGACAGCCTTGCCATCAAGATGAATGGCACAAACAAGGCAGTCAAACAGCCATGAAGGGAATTATTGTCTCACTAGAGTCAAAACATCTGTTCCTCCCACCTCACCTGGGCGAAAGCCAAATAATCAAACCAAGAAAACAATGTCTGCCAACAAAGCCTGTTACCTTGAGTCCTCCTGTAGAGAATATCTTCTCAGAGTATATGCCTTTCCTTGGCTTGAATTTTCCAGACTCAATTTTCATTACAAATGGAAAGCTATTGTAACTCCTAATTTCACATTGTCCTTCCAAATAGAAGCATCGCCAGGCAGATGTGAACAATTATTCCCAATGGTGATATTTCTTTTCAGTAAAGAACAGCTAACCTGTGCACTCAAACACTGGTTAAAACAAACCTTTGAGATTTCATACTGTGGGTTCATCCAACGGGCCTTGATACTGGGTTTTTAAACCGTGTTTTTTTGTTTTGTTTTGTGTTTTTGGTTTTTCAAGACAGGTTTCTCTGTGGCTTTGGAGGCTATCCTGGAACTAGCTCTTGTAGACCAGGCTGGTCTCGAACTCACAGAGATCTGCCTGCCTCTGCCTCCGGAGTGATGGGATTAAAGGCATGTGCCACCACCGCCAGCTAAACCATGTTAATTGATCTAGTTATCTACTTTATTAGAGGAGCCCATGTGTTTTTAAAGTCAAAACTGTCATACTGTGCTAGGGGTGCAGGAGGGCTTTGTCTTAGTTTTAATAACCAGAGGATCAATAATGACAAGGCTGAGGCAGTTACTGTATGAATGACAGTTAAAGAAACTCCAGAGGAAGGCGTCAGCCTGAGCTTTCGAACCCCCAACAACAGACAGTCTCATCCCAGTTCCAAACTCATTGTCTGGATTAAACAGAGCTCTCTTCCCAAGGGAAAGCAGGCAGTATAAACTCAGGGTGCATTTTGCTGATAAGATACTTGGTATTCAGACCTTGCCACTCTTAGCACAACAGGAGCCTTGCGGAAAAGGAACACTGGGATCCACTCTGCGTCATTATGGTTGTGTCTGTCCGTGTCCACTAGCCCCTCCCCCCCAAGCCCAGGACCAGAGCTCAGGCCAAGGACACTGGGGAACTGGATGCCTATCAGCGGTTATCCTTTTGGAGCCTGAGAGGATTTGCTGAGAAGCACAGACACCCAAACAGAATAGCTCAGAAAGGTCATTTGAAGGAGATCTTTTCTAGCAGTGGTTCCCTCTCCTGCCTTGTTGGCTCAAGAGAAGAGCAGCCAGGCTTGGGGCAGCCTGCAGCCTGGACTTCTCTCGGTAGCTACAGTCACCCCAGTGGACGGGGACAAGTGACCCTGGCAGCAAAGAAACCCTAGAGAGATCTCTGAGGCTGGGGAGCATGTCAACGCATCTGTGAGGAGACTGCACTGTCCTTAGAGACACTGCTCTTGACTGAAGAGCCTCCACCTTTCCCTTCAGTTTGCCATAGCCTGATTTTCTCTCTCCATGCTGTAGCATTTTGCTCTGACACTCCTGAGCCACAAAACTAGAGTGACCCTATATATCAGTTTTACACTAGTGTGGTGCTCTGTAACCTTAGCTGTGTGATATTGTACAAGTCACTTAACATCTCTGTTTTAGCTGTCACATTCACCTTCTTGGAAAAGGGGCATGAGCATCCAGTCAAGTCTTAATTTCGGAAGTCCTAGAGAATGAACAGCTGGTGGTGGCCAGAGCTCTATAAAGGTTGGCTACGGGGACAAATGAAGGATTTCTCCAACTGCACTGGCTCCTGGATTTGCACCTCAGGAAAACACATTCGCCTCTGCAAACACAGGACAAAGACAGGAAGATAGTTCTGGAATTCCTTTATTCTGCTCAAAGTTCTCAAGATATCAGGAGATTGGGTGGTCTGTGTGCACACTCTTTTAATTACAAACCTCTGTGCTGACTTGGTTAAAAGGAATGGGCAAGAATTACATCTCGCTTTGAGCACCCCGACTTCGGAAACTCGTGGATAAAAACCTAAGTAACTCTATCTTGGTTCCAGTTCTTTCCAGTGGCCGATTGTTGCCCAGTGAAGCTTCGCAGGGCTTTTGTTTGTTTTCTTGGTTACAGCAGAGAATAATGCAAGAGCCTCCAGATTGTCTCACGTGGAGATGATAGATGGATGCCAAATTCACTCTGCAGAGGCCTCACTTTGGCTTCTCTCAGCTGCTCAGAAAGTAATTTCATGCACACTGCAGACAGTCCATTAGCTCTTGGCAAGGAAAATTAAGTTTTCAAAGTTGCTCTCTCTAACAAGCCCCCCCTCTCTGTCTCTCTGTCTCTCTGTCTCTCTGTCTCTCTCTGTCTCTGTCTCTCTCTCTCTCTCTCTCTCTCTCTCTCTCTCTCTCACACACACACACACACACACACACACACACATACACACACACACTCACGCTTGCAAACCTTGCTAAAAACAAAACTCTCTCCCCATTAGTGCAGAAGAGACTCAAGCCTCCCTTCAGCTGCCCTGATCTAGTCCTTCCCACTATTCCCATGATGCCCCTGGATTCGGATTTGAATCAACTAAGTTGCACCGCCCTGATTCAAAACCTTCCCTCCCTTTCAGGAGAGGAGCATTTGTCTTTCAAAAATCATGTAGCAAAGGCTTTGAAAAGTTATTTGCAAGTTTCTGGGGCTGTGGGCAAGGCACGCTCACTCCCACCCCACCCCGCCCCTTCCATGTTGGTATAGGATAGCTTCCGAGCTCTCCATGCAGCTGAAAAGGAAACAAAGACGTTTTGGTGGGGGAAGTGAACCATACCATGTAGGCTGAGTCAGATTCCCCCTGGGGTCCTCACATAGCCCCCCCCCGCCCCCCCAGGAACCAGCAGATCCGCTGTGCACTTCCTTGCCGTGCTGGGCGTGGCCTTTGCCCTAACATGAAGCCTTTTCACATGGGGACTCAGTGCTGTAATCAAAGGTGTTGAGACACTGAAGGATGATATTTACCAGCAACCAGTGTTTTTTAGGGGGGGGGACACTGGTTACCATGGAAACATTGTCAGCCTCAAGTGACTGTCATGAGGTGAAAAAATACTCTTAAAATAAATGAAACCAGAAAAGGCGTATTTATAAATCTCTTTCTAACCACCTATCTGTTCGAAGGGTAGAGTGTGTTTTTTTAAGCTATAGATATTCCAAAAAATGGAGGAACTTTTAAGGCAGAGTTTTTCTTCATTACAAAGACTGAGCCAAGTGGGATAGGATGTATAGGCCTGTAATCCCAGCTCAGGAAGCTGAGGACAGGATGTCAAGACCTGCCTGGGCTACATGGGGAGACAGGCAGACCTCATTTCAAAAACACCAAAAATAGATAATTTTAAGGACCACCACATGACTTGCTTCTCTCCACCCCCTTCTGAGGACTGAACCTATGGGCTTGCCCAGGCTAGGCAAGCAAACTCTTCCGCTGTGAGCTATACCATTGGACTTTACTCAGCTATAGCTTTGAAATTGTGTACACTTTGGGGAGTCAAATACCTTACTCAAAACTAATAGAAGGGTACTTTGGGAGGGGGAACTAAAAGATTTTATGTCTGAGTTGTGCAAATTACTTCTGGACAAATCAATAAGCCATGGGAAAAGGATTTCAGTCACAGAGATGAAGAACACTTGGGCACAGAACTTGCGTTGCTCCAAGGGTGCTCCAGTATTGTTCACTTCCTTGCAAACAGAACCACAGTTTTATTGCAGCATTGATTTGCCCAGATGCACTCAATTTCATGCCCTCTCTTTTGGCTAGAGGTAGACCTGCGAGATAGCCCTGTCCAAAAAAGACACTGAAGTTCCTGAAAAGGAGAATATTGGAAACAGTTCTGCATACTCCCACAGTTCCGTGTAACTTGTGACCAGAGATACGGATCACTTGTCATGTGACCATCTTTCCAAGGGTGTGTGGGTGATACACAGCCTTGGAAAAGTAGATTTGCTATGTCTCTAAAGCAAGAGGGGGTCTTGCTTGGAACCTGGAAGACAGAGCAAAGGATAGGCCTGTCTTCGGCCTCTTGGGTGAGATGTGGGGTCCATTAGCTCGGGGTTCATGTCTTCTGAAGTAGCCACTGACTAGGCAAGCATCCCTGCAGGCTCAGCTGCAGCTCCTGTGATTGCAGGCCTTGAGAGACTGCCACAGACATGCTGGTGTGTGTGTGTGCGTGTGTGTGCTGTGTATGTATGTGTGTGCTATGTGATATATATATATATATATATATATATATATATATATATTATGTATGTCGTGTGTATGTGTTGTGTGTGTGGTGTGTATGAGAAAGATGATTGTGTAGGTATAATGTATGTGTGTTGTATATGTTGTATGTGTTTATGTTGTATCTCTCTGTGTGTGTGGTGTATATGTGTGAGCATCAGGTATCTTCCTTTATCATTCTCTGCCTCATTCCTTTTTTATTCCAGTGAGTTCTAACCATCCTCCTGCCACAGCCTCCCTTATGCTGGGGTCATGGCTGTAGATACCCAGCTTCTCTGGTCCTGTTGCCTTGCAGCAAGCAGTTGTAACCCCTGAGCCATCACTCCAGCACCCACACACACACACACACACACACACACACACACACACACACACACGCACGCACGCACGCACGCACGCACGCACACACACACACACACAGGCACACACACACAGAGTTATTAGATTCAGAGGGGTATAAAGTAGAGTGATATTTCCAAGTGCTTAGGAATAAGAAGAAAGTGATTATTGCTTGTTGGTACAGTTTCTGTGCAGATAAAGTTCTAGAATCATGATGGTTGTGAGACACCAGAAATGTGTTCCATGTCAATGAATCGTGAATGAGTGAAATTGCACATGGTGGTGCACAGCCTTACTCTCCGGTCTTGGTGGGCAAATGCAAGCAGAGCTCTGTGTGGGTTCCAAACCATCTTGCTCTACGTAACAAATTCTAGGCCAGCCTAGAAACCTCTCTAAAAACAACAAAAGAATGGTTCAAATAATAACATATATTAAGTTACATATATTTATCACAAAAAATCTGGAGCTGGGGTGATAGCTCAAAGTGTTTGCTGTGTATGCATAAGGACCTGAGTTTGGTCCCCCAGACCCACATTTAAATTAAAAACAACAGCAACAAAGGTAGTGTATGCTTGTAACTCCAACCTGGAAGGCAGACACAGGAGGATTCCTGGGGCTCATGGACCACTCATCTAAAGCTTCTGCCAGAGAGAAACCTTGTCTGAGAGAACAAGATTTTTTGGTTTCTGAGGAACAACATCCAAGATTGACCTCTGGCTTTCACATGTATGCTCTTACGTGTGCACTACACAAACCTTCTTCACTACCACCCCCCCCACACACACACACACACGTGCGTGAAGTCAGTAAAACCCAAAGAGGTAGGTTTTGTTTATATGAGGAGGGAAATGAAACATTTTTAAGTCTTTATTTATGAGTTTATTTTAGGGTATTCTGGATTTGCTGCACACCTGCTGCTGGTGGAGCAGAGCAACCAAGACACATGGATCAAGGGTGCTCTTAGGCGAGGCTCGCACAATCCTCAGTGGCATCTACCTCTCCTGGGGCTTTTCTTATCTATCTGTTTTATTTCAATTCTTAAGCTCTTGGGAGTAACAGAGCATCCCCAGCCCCTGAGTGTGTGTTAAGTCAGAATTTGTGGGTGGAAATAATATGGTAGGGTTCCTTCCATTCCTATCGTCTGTTTATTTTCCTTTCCTGTGTATTTCATACCGTGGTGTGGAGATTTCTGATTCAGCAGTTAGAATAGTCTCTGTGTTAGTTATCACTTCCTCGTGACCCACTTTAGACCCAATTACTCATTCTGGCGTTTGGAGTTCAAGTTTCAAAAGATTATTTTCTGCAACTGAATTATGTGTCTGAGGGAGAAAAGGGATGGAGAAAACAGTGAGAGAGTTCCTGCTCCCTCTCATTCTCCTGCAAATGCTCTCTCACTCTTCCCTTTCCAGTCACCCCACAACTGTCACTCCACATGTCCTGACTCTCACTTCCCTCCTAGGAAATTCCTCCACATATCACCAGGTGCTCAGCTGGGGACACAGTGAGCCAGGTCCCTGCTCCTGGGAGGCTACACCAGTGTGTTTTTTTCTCCTACTGTGAAGACCAACAAGAGTCTGGAACAGGGATTCCAATTCAGTGGGCCAGCACTTGTAGACGCTCCCCTAGATAATTCTGAATTGGACCCTTGGGCCACGTTTTTGAGCAACACTGTGCCTGGAGGAAAAGGAGTTGGACACTTCCATGCTGCACTGAAGAAACCCCAATGCACTGAAGGAAACCAGAAAAGGGACAGATTGAAGTGGTCTGAGAGACGAGGGTGAGGAGCCTGGGCAGATGAGGAGACACAGCGCATTCCATCACATGTGGCCACTCCTCGTGGAATGTAAGGGCAAGACTTTGGGTCTTGCTTTTCTCACCACCGGCCTTGTAACACAGGGCCTCTGTGAGGGTCCGGGCGAGGGGTGTAGATCTACCTGGTAGCACCGGTCTTGGGCAAGGTCTCTCTCCACTAGTCCTCAGATTATCTGCTCTCGGGGCTGACTCGACATGTGGAAACCCCTCAATATGCTCACCATCCAAAACGTGATGCCTAGTGTTACTTTTATTATTCTAGAGTTTTTATAGATTCCCCAAAATGGGATTCCTGGAATAAGGAGCCTTGTAAGACTTGCTGAATGTCACCCATAGAAATTGAGTGACATGGGGTGGTGGTGGCACATACCTTTAATCCCAGCATTCACAAGGCAGGGGCCGGCAGATCTCTGAGTTTGAGACCAACTTGGTCTACAGAGCAAGTTCCAGAATGGCCAGTGCTACACGGAGAAACCTGTCTCAGACAAAAAAGAAGAGAAGGAAGAAAGGAGGGAAGGAAGGAAGGAAGGAAGGATTTTCCTTGAGTTGCTTTAAAGGGGATTAATTTGACCATGGTAGATAAGGATAGCACGTACATATATCCTGGTTGCCTAGGAGAATGTACCAGAGCATCACAACACCACAGCTGGGACATGAGAGAAGGAACTAATAAATGGCAGCCACCATTTTCTTCCTCATCTTCCTCATCATCCTCTTCCTATCCCTCCAATTTCCTCAGCCTTATCGTTGTCTTCCCCCACCTTACACTCTCTCTCTCTCTCTCTCTCTCTCTCTCTCTCTCTCTCTCTCTCTCTCTCTCACACACACACACACACACACACACACACACACACACACACACCTGGAAATCCCTTTAAAATGACAACTCTTCTCTGGAGAGCGGATTACAATGCAGTTTCCTGACACTGTTGTGCCTGGGCCTTCCACTCACCCCTCCCCCAGCAGAGTCAAGTGAGTTAGCAGGGCTGGAGTGGGGCAACTATCACAGAACCACAAGCCCAGAGTCAGAGGGGTTGCTGAAAGGGTTCTGATAGCCAGAAAACACATCAGGAGAAGTCAGACCCTCCGGACAACAGAAGCAAACCTCAAGGCAGTGGTCAGGTCACCAGCTGAGCCTTCCATCCCAGCCAGCTCACTTGGAAGCGGCTGCAGGGGGATTGGCAGAGAACCTGGTGGGATTTGCCTCAGTTGCCTGAATGCCGGTTGCTGGGCAGAAAGAAACAGAGTGCAGATTGCCCTCTGCTGCGCCTGCTTACCTTGGCATGTGTCTTGCACCAGAAGGCTGCCGTTTATACTGGTGAGTTCCAAGCTGGTGAGTGAACCACCCTGGAAGCAACGCCAGGATCTGTTTGGAGTGAATCACTGGAGTGTTTGCTGCATGAAAACTTTCTTTTCCTCAATTATCGTATTACATGGCTGCATCGCTCTTGATGGCAGGCTGCTTTTAAGCAAGCCGAGACCCTCCTGCGTTCCCACCATCCATCTTCCTACTACTGTAATTGAAATCCACTGTTTTGGAACAATGCTTTGAGAAATTCCCTGGTTCTGAAATGCTGCTTTGTTGCTTTGGCTTTCCCTAAATTTCCTCAATTCCAATTTATGGCTGACACCTCACCCTTCCCACCCACCCTCATGCCATCTCACCCCTCCGACTCACCCTCACCCCACATCACCACTCCTACCCACCCCATTTCACCTCCCCCTCCTGTGAGTCTCTGTCCAGTTTAGAATGTAAACATCACATTGGAATCCAAATTGGGAACCAATGAACCCCGGGAGAGGGCACAGCTGAGTACTGACTGAGCAAACATGAGGACTTAACAAGCATGAGGACTTGACAAGCATCATCCTGGGGATGTCTGTAATCCCAGGGCTGGGAAGTGGTGGCAGGTAGATCTCAGGACCTCCCTGTCCAGCCAGTCTAGCAGAAATGATAAGACCCAGGCTCAGTAGAGGATTCTGACTCAAAACTTAAGGTTGGCGGGCAGTGGTGGTGCACGCCTTTAATTCCAGCACTCGGGAGGCACAGGCAGGGGGATCTCTGTGAGTTTGAGGCCAGCCTGGTCTACAGAGCTGTCTACAGGACAGCCAGTGCTACACAGAGAAATCCTGTCTCAAGAAAGAAAGAAAAAAGGAAGAAAAGGAGAGAAGGAAGGAAGAAAGGAGGAAAGAAAGAAAATAAGGTTGATAACCAGTTAAAGATATGTGATGTCAACCTCTAGCTCTACACACACCCGACTGAACATCCCCCCCCCGCCCCTCCACACACACAAAACAATACCATTCAAAAAAAAAAAAAAAAACTTTTCTTTTTCTGGTTCAAAGAGAGAATGCCCAGGTTATCACCTAGGATAAACACAGGCTGACAAATCCTTGTGTTTATTTTAACTACAAAGCAATGGGAATGAGGAACCCGTATAAGAGCCAGGTCATCTATAGTCCCTCTCAGATCTGCTTCCCCTAAAGTCACCGATGACCAACACTGCTCAGAACAGCTTGTGCATGTTGTTGTGACTGCCAACAAACCCACCCAAAGGAAATCATGTCATTTATTAATAGCGTCATACTCCTTCTTCAAAAGAGGAGGCCGGGGAGAGAGAAGTGCCAGTGTGGTGCCAGCGATTTGAAGATGTGAAGTTTCCAAAGAGCTCAGTGTTGAGACATTCAACTCTGCGGCCCTAGAACAGGGTTGCCAAAATAAATATGAAAAAGGCAATGGGCTCAGAAATGCCGGTACCAACCAGACTGTGAGCCCTGAGTGTCTTCACTGTGAGGACACAAAAGCCACAGTACCCAGACAGACTTCAGGAGGCAATTCTGCAGCTCCCACCCATTCTCCTCACCTTTCTCTCAAGGCAAAGCGGCCTCTGATGTGGGAGGCCATGGCCCATATGTCAGGAGGCTCTGCAACCTCATCAAGTCTGACCTTGAAGGGAAGGGCTGGGCCTCTTGGGTTCCAAGAACGGACTTCAGCTGGCTCTGTGAAAGTTGGGGAAGCCTCCTCTATGTACCTTCGGGGTTTCTGAAGAGAAAGTAAAGCCAGCCCTACAGGCAGGCTAACCTAGACATAACTGGATACAGTGGGTGAGGAGGGCCAATCTGCCTTGCCTCCCATCAGGAAGAGGGATTGTTGTGGGGAGGGTGTGTGTTTTCTCTTAGTGAGTTCAGAGCCTCAGTGACAGGGTTTCTGCGAGACTGAGAACAACTGATGCCCCCCACCCACCCCAGCCCTTCCTCGCCACGATTCTCTCTTCTGCTTTCCCTTAATGCTTCTCAACTGCCTCTGCTTCTGTTTGCACCAATGCTGCAGCCTCCAACACTTCCTTCCTGGAATCCAGACTCCTGCGTCCTTCCATGCTGTGTCTTCCCAGACACCCCACCACCACCTCAGAACCCAAGCTGCCTGCTGACTCAACTCAACTTTCTACCTAAATACCCCTCCCCCACCTGGATGCTCTCATCTCAGACAGCTGGGCTAAGGACCTCCTACCCATCCCATCACCTACCTACAAGCCATGTCCACACTCCACCGTTTGTAAATTACTAATTCCCTCAGCTTGACTCCCAAGCCACCAGCACTTATACTTAACTGTCCTTCAGTGTCTCTTGCTGGGGAAATTTTAGTACAGTATAGGAAATGCTATGAAGAGACCACTGACATCATCCCCCTCAGCCCCTCAGGGGTGTTCTTAGCCTCTTGGGTCTATCCTCAGCCTCTTCAGGAGTGTTACAAATCCTTCAACAGTATCCACAAATCCTTCAGGCTTGTTCTCATCCCCCTCAGGAGTTTTCTTGGGTCTTCTGGAGTGTTCTCAGCCCCTCCAGAGTGTCCTCAGCCCCTCAAGAATGTTCTCAGCTCCTCAAGAATGTTCTCAGCTCCTCAGAAATGTCCTCAGTCGCTGAGGTGTGCTTACACACACACACTCACACACACACACACACACACACACACACATCAGCATCCTTAGACCTTTAAGGATACTCTCAGCCCCACTAGTAGTTTGTAAACCCCCTCAGGCATGTTTTCAGCCTGGGGAGGGTACTTTCAACTCTTCAGGTGTTTTCATCTCCCTAGGCTGTCTGTCCTGGACCTGGTTATTTCTCCGGTGGGAGAGCTGCCCTCCTTTGTGACTTTATAGGTAAGAGTTGGGAGAGTTAGAAGATGGGTGTCTGGAGTTGGTGCCATGTCCTCTATACCCTTGACCACTTTTTCTGCAAGTGTTATGGAATCCTTTGTTGGCTCTCTCGGTTTAGTCAGGACTCAGTGATTTGCCCAGGCAGACCCCACCTTAGCTCTGACTGTGTCTCCATTAGTGCCCCAGAGAAAACTCTGACCCTTGACTCCAGCATCTCCACGACAGATGTGAACTTTTGTGCTTTCTCCATACCACATGGAAGTGGAGGGGAGGGGGGGTCAGAGAAGCCAAACCCCAGACCTCTACCCAACCACACCTTTTTTGTTACTAAAGCTCGAATCAGGCTATGAGAGGAATTCTCCTTTCCAATTTCAGATATGAAGCAGAAATCCCAGGTCTGGTATTCATATCAATCTTTCTGAGGAACGGATTGGCCGTCTTTTATCCTGCCCTTCCACCCCTGCACAGGGACTCTAAGAAGGCCACAATTACTGCACCTCCCTCCATTTGGCTGTCAGCCTTCCCACCTGGAAGCAGACGACACTTCCTGTCCTGACCAGGCTGGCCTCCAGTGTGCTTTGAGCAACAGAATGATGTTGAAAGTGCAACTTACAAGAGATGACGTTCCGGTACTCCTGGGGCCACACATGGAGTGCACTGCCACTTTTTCTCTCACAGGAAAGAAATCCAACCACACAGAGATCGCCAAGCTACGCCAAAGCCCAAATTATCCACACAGAAGCTCCATGAAGAAGACAGTGAGGCCCAGAGAATTGGCTAAAGGCACGAAATATTCAAGTAAAGAAGGTTTTTGTTTTGCTTTGTTTTGTTTTGAGTGTTCAAACCCCAAATTACGCTCTATAACCAGAACCACCCAGCTGCACTCAGCTCAGACTGTAGAATTATGGGAAATGATAAAATGGAGGTAAGCCACTTGGTTTTGAGGGTGGCTAATTCTGTAGCAATGGCTGAATGCCTCTGCTGCTGCCCTCTGCTTTATGCCCTACATTGCAGACAGCGTGTGGCCCCTGGCTCGTTGGTGCTGCCTCCGCTCCACTCATCTCCAGTTATAATCTCCTTTCTGCCTTTCTTTTTCTGTAGCACAACTTCATCTCCACTTCTGTCTCATCTCTTTTTGCTCCCATAGCTTCCCATGGCACTCTCAATGACGTTGTGAACGTTCCTTCATGCAGCTGTCTCCCAAACTCCAAACCAGGATGTGCTCTCCCAAGTAGATACCACATCTTACTCCACATCAGGTCTCACTTCACACGGAAGTATGAGCGAACCCCTTAACTTCCAGCCCAGCTTCTCTGAATCAGTTAGGCATTGTGTTCAGTCATCTACCAGAATCCCAGCCTCACTGGATTAATCAGACACTGGCTTGTTTCTGGTTTCCTGCCCCGTTAGCTTTCAAGTGTGTCTTTCTTCTTTGTGGTTAGCTCAAGACTACAGCATGGCTTCTTTGTCGCTAGCCTCACACCCACATCCCAGACCGGAAGAAACAACAAGTGTCAGCATCCCTTCATCTCACCAACCAGAGCTATGCCACAAGGACACCCACAGCTAAGGACAGCAAACACCTTGGAGAATCTCAACTTTGACCCGGAAGTACTCACTACCTGGAACTGTCTGCCTGAGGGTACCAGGGAGAAAACATGGGTTGTGACTAGTGTTCTCCTCATTCTCCACCTATAAAAAGGGGTTAGAACTTACCTTGATGACTTGTTGAATTTCAGAGAGACTATGGGCAAACATCATAGTACCCAAGGCATAACGGCACTCAGGAAAAGCCGTTATATCTTGAATTTCCAGAAGTGGCCGTTAGCAGGGAGTTTTCCTGAAGGTGCTAAAAATGTATAATAGAGACATGGTTTGGACTCTTCAGTTCTTTTACATTGAATTCACTTCTTGGTTAATAAATCTTTTCTTGATAGTCTATTCAACCACTAATAAATCCAGCTGGATTGTCATTATGACTCTTCACTTACATGTGACACATGAAAAAACAAGGCTTGGAAAGACACAAAGGGTGAGTTGGCAGGGTGCTACAGCCCTGTGGCTACAGAGCTGCATATTTCTTCTCTGATTCATGGAAAAATACGTAGCACATAGAAGTCAGCTACAGATTTAAAAGATCTCCTACCAGGGAGTTGAAGAATCAAGTCTCAAGGTCTTAGCTGCTGAGGGCTAAAAAGCTCACTTAGAAGGTGACTAGTGGAAAGACTAAGGGGACCTGCTTTGTATCTGCAGCTGCTCTCACCACAGCTTCTTTTTAAAGCAAATGAAGAAAGACTTTTGTAAGATTTGTTTTTCTTGCTAGGGACAAGCACAAAATATTGGGTCAAATTACTAAAATGGTCAAGAGAAAAGTTTCACTTCCAACTAGATCCAACATTGAAGGCTATCTCTATCCCTAGACATCTCTCTCTGTGGACGAGTCCCCCCAAGCTTGAGAATGACAGCAGAAAGAAAGAGGCCCTATTTAAGGAAAAAAAACCAAAACAATAGTTTAAGAAAAAAAAAAAAAAAAAGCAAAAAGCCTCCCAAATTAGTTCAATCTGAAACACAAGCCCACCCCAGAATCAATTGGTATTGTGCTAAGGAAGTAGTTTCTTATTGGCCAGACTGGGTCATGCCTACCTCAGAGCCCAGATGAAACCAATCTCATTTAAGCCACTTAGGCTGAGAGTAGGTGAGAGCTGGCCCACTGAAGGACAGTCGAGATGCTCCCGTCAGCAGGAGAGCCAGCCAGGACTAGTCCTATAAAAGTTCCAGGGCATGGTTAGTTATAGATGCAGCTGGTATTACAAAATACCACAATAATATCAGGGGCGGGAAACCATTCGCTAGGCAAGCAGACGGACCTGCGTTCCGATCCCTAGCACCCGGGTAAAAGCTCTTCTCTTTAGTGTCACCCCAGCACTGAAGGTGCGGAGACAGGCAGCTGTCTAGCCAAATGGGTGTGCTCCAGCTTCAGTGAGAGACCCTGTTTCCAAATATGGTGGAGCATGTGTTAATCCCAAAGACAGGAGGAGAAAGACCACTGATCCAAATCATCATGGCCAAATTAATTAAGGCAAGCAAATAATTAAAGCAAGCTTTTTTTTTTTTTTTTTCCGTGTGCATGGGCTGCCACCCCTTAAGGCAGAGTTCAGAAGATCAGCATTGGATTTGAGGAAGACAAGGCTTTTATAGCTCAGGGGTAGGGGGTTTCCAAATGGGGGATGTGGCAGGCAAAATAGGTAGCATTACAGGAACAGAAAATAAACATAAGTCAGTCCTAAACAGGCTCTTGAAAAAAAGACGTAATTGCAAGGTGGGCATAACAACAGGCAGTCATAACAAGATAGTCACAGGTGGTCCCACACCCTTTTGAAACAAAGGTAATATTGCCATTCCTGGAACAGACAATGCAGGGCCATTTCTAGTTAAGTTTATAGATGGGACATAGCCCAATCCCTGAGAAACAGAGGTTTAATCATAAACAGGCATGAACCTATCTTGTCTCTTGTCTTTACTAAGATGGCTTTGAAGCCCGAAATGGAGGCAGGCTGGTTCTTCAAGTGACTGAGGTTCTCCAAGTGATTGGCCGCTCATCTCCACCTGTATGTATACACACGTACCCACCCTACCATACACAAATAAGATAGACAGACTAGTGATGCCCTCTTCTTAAACTGCCAGTATTCACCTCATGTTTCAGGCTAATCCCAAACGTCAGCACAGATAAGTCTCACTAATGAGATCAATTTTCCATCAGTGCTTTGTTTGTTTTCTCTCGTGGTGTATATCACACCTTTCTATGCATTGGGGTGAGTCACACAACCATTTATTGATTTTTCTCCACGCTGGTTTGGAAAGGATTTAATGTAGTCAGTGTTGGACCTGCCTCCCATTCAACACCAGCAGCTTGACAATGAAGGCTGCTGAGAGAAACTGGATTTGAGAAAGTAGGCTGACTTTTTTTTTTTTCCTTAAGTCATAGTGAACTCTTTCTTTAGTATGTGAACCCTGAAGTGGAGTTGATAATAGACTCAACCCCTAAGGTAGAGGAAGCTTACAAATTTCATATTCTGAAAGGGATAGGGTGGGGTAGGAGATGCCCACACCCCTTCAACAAACAAAAATGAAAATCTGGAGACACCCTTTACACCTTCCCTGGAGTTGGAACCTTACTACCAAGTTGAGAGCCTTCCTGTGCTGTTCATGCATTTTGCAAGTTGTCTATCTCCTCTTACATCCCATGGCTCCATTCCAGGAACACTCTCCTTGGGGGAAAAAGAGGGAATCAACACACCAAGACCGTCCTTGCTTGCAAGCACCTGCAGCCATCCAATGACTGTTTCCTGTTCAACTCAAGGGGTTCTAATTACATGAACTAATATTTTCTCACTATTTAGACCAAGTTCTTTCTCGTAAAAGGCCAACTTTCAAAGACTGGGGTTAAGAATCGCCATATTTATGCCAACGCACACCTGCTTCCCACCACTTGTAGTTTCTCATTGCCCCATCATTATGGACATTTGTCTTCTGGACATTTACCCCAATTCTTTTCATTATGAAAGATAAACGTTGTCACTTTCAGTGCCCGACACGCCCAATGGAGCAGAGCTAGGCTTTCCCTCAGATGCTACAGCTTGCTGTGCGGAAATGGCCACTGTTGGCTTCTCAGTGAAGATTAGCTGAGAGAGCCCTCTCTGAGCTGAGGAGTGCTTCCCCTTCTGTGGCCTCTGAGTCATGTTTCTGAACCAGAAGTTGAGAACTGTCTGAGAAAAACCTGAGGTGTGTTGTTTCTCAGTTCTTGTCAAGCACATCACACAGTTCCTCTCGCTGCCAAGTTTCTCCCTCACAATTCTGACATGTTTGTCCCCAAACACGTTCATTTCCCATAACGAAAAGAGCCGGGGGTGGGGGGAATATCAGCACACAAGAGCTGTAAAGATGGGGAGCTAGTGACAGAAGACATTATTTAATATGGTAGAGAACCAGGGATTCTTAGCCCCATTCTTTCGTGCTTGCTAGATTCCTACACCCTCATTTTGTGTTTGACGATAATTCAACCCCCCAACGCACGCACGCACTCACTCATACCCCACCAGGCTTCTCACATTGTGGATCATCTTGGGAAAGTTAGAAATAAAAAAATAAATAAATAAATAAATAAATAAATAAAGAGCCTCAGTGGATCAACTAACCGGAAGTGAGCTTTTATCCACAAAGTAGACAGAAGGAGGAACGAGTGGTCACGCTTCTAACACCACAGAGCCCCCATACAGATTACCCAAAGTTTAAACCACACTAGACGTTCTTAGTGTAGTCGATGTTCAACAAGGCAAGATACGCCCTTCCTCTTCTCTGAACTGGTTCCGGGATGACAGGAGAATGAAAGCTTGAGCTTTCGATAGACATCACACACAGATATAAATAACCGTCTCTGCTGACTTCACCCTTGACTTCCTCAAAACTCCAAGACCTCACTTCCCCAAAAAAATGTGTAGAAAAATACACCTGTTCCCCTGAAAAATGGCACCCTGGCTTCCCCTGGGTTAATTTCCCTCTGATATCTCAGAAGCAGAGTCCTGAAGAAAGCCAAAACGACTGGCCCCAACGGAGCAGTCACTCTTCCACTTGAGATTCTGCGTCTCCATTTTGCAAAGACGCAGGAGCACAAATCCAGATATGCAGTTCTTAAGATCAAAGGAAATCTGCCTCACACTATGATCTTTAATCACAGCCTCTCTGGGGGTATCAACAATCCAGCCATAAAACATACCCATGCGGAAAATTCTGTGATGCATATACAAACATGTACACACACACAGTGGGTGCCATGGGGGAAAAACCAGAGGATCCCATTGCTTCCGGAAGAAGTACCAACAAATCCCTAAAATGGGAAACTACAAAGGCAAGCAGCAGAACTTGCCGTTTCAGGTCGCTTGGATGACACTGCTGGAGCTCAGCCAACAGAGCAATCCCCAAGTAAAGCAGCTCAGCAGATAGCATAAGCAACTCCACAAACTCAAGCAAGCTCTTTGTCAAGAGAAGGGGGACGTTTCCACTCCTCACCCTACACAGACGTTAGTCCCACAACCTGTTAACCAAGGTAACAAGACTTCAGTCCTCACACCAGCCTGAGGGAGGGTAGGGGGACAGGATGCCAGCGGCGCTCACTGAGCACACAGTCTGCACACAGCCAGCAGAGGCCTGCCATGCGTGACCTATTTCAGATTAAGGGGAAAATAGAGCAGCTTCAAACACACTCTTTCCTCTTATCAGCCAGCCAAGAATATGGTTTCCTCTGGTCAGCTTTGCCTGAGGAAGTCATTACAGGAAGTCAAAGTCAGGGTTTTGTAAACTCAGGCTGGTTTTCTCTCCCCAGGACGGGAGCAGAGACTTCTGCTGAGATTCAGAGGAACTGGAGGCTTGGGAAAAGTGTGGGCTTCCTATCCCCTTTGTGCTCAGGTTACTTGGAGGTTCCAGGATGGTGCCTTTCTTCTGCTGGACACACAGATCCATGAGATCAGTTCTGAGTTGTTAGACCAGGATGGGCAGTGGCTGAGAGATCGCCAATGCACCTTGTGCAGCCACCACCATTTAACATTTGCCTCATTGAGGCAATAACAAGTGTCACTTAAGGGAGACTAGTGGAGTGGAAAAGATGAGCTTAAAAAAAAAATTTTTTTTTACAGTTTCTTATCTCTTTGATGTTATCCTCTATTTTGAGATGGTAAAAATAGATATTAAATGGTTTAATTTTATTCATCCCCTGAGTGCTAGATAATTAATTAGTCTCTACTTCTCACCCTCAAAAATAAAATCTAGACTGATTAGAAAGCCTAATGTGAAAACTAAAATAAAATGACTTTTTGAAGGAAACAAAAGAGAATTATTATAATTTGAGACAAAGAAGCGCTTTCAAGCAAAATATAAAATGAAGAAGCATAAAGAAAAACAATTACATATTTTACTATATGAAAGTGTTAAAGTTTTTGAGCTAAAAGGTACTATAAATAAAGGCTAGGAGAAAATTTTACAGAAATAGCACAGAATTAAAATGCAGAACAAACAGAACACATGCAAATAAATATAAGGCACAAGCCACCCAACAGTAAATGATCAAATAGTCATAGGAAATTCACAGAAAAAATTGATCAAGTTGAATAGAGCTCACTCCTCACCCTGGAGTTTCATTCCTTACATACATACAAAAAACACAAGTGTGTGCACATGTATACCAAAAGACATACACACAAATGCTCATGCCTAAAAGTTAAAAACTACCCAAATAAATAATGTGATGCACTCACATAATGGAATATAAAAAGCAATGTAAATAAATATCTCACAGCTACACACAAGTACATGAATAGCTCAAATGTGATGTTGAATGAAGGCTATGACTCCAATTAAATAAAGGGAGAAATGGACGTGACTAATCTATAGGAATTAAATGTCAGGATACTGGTTGCTTGAAGCCTGGTGGAACATCTGATAATAATCTGTTCCTTAACCTGCCTATGAGGAATGCAAACATTAAAAATATTAAAAGCTATAAACACAAGAAAATTTAATTTGCTGTGGCTTATTTATCAAAGAGTTTACAATTCATTTATCCTGCTGAATTATAAGCATACAAGCTGTCGTGTGCTTGTCTAGTTCGATCCCTGGCATCACATAAATGGGGCACAGTGGGTCAACAAAATGGCTCGTCAGTTAAATGAGTTTTCCTCCAAACCTAACAACCAGTGTTCAGTTCCCAGGATCTACATGGTAGAAGAAGAGCCCACAAGTTGTCCTCTGACCTCCATGTGAGCACTGTGGTATGCACCCAGCTTATACGCATGCACACGTATAAATGTAATAAAATAAGGCATGGTGGCACGTGTCCGTAATCCCAGCTGGAGGATCAATTGTTCAAGGTCATCCTTGATTGCACATCTAGTTTGAGGCCAATTACATGACACTGTTACAATTTTTTAAACTCACTAAATAAAAAGACCTCACACACCAAACCACTATGCGTGATAGAGGAATTGTCTGCAAGAGTCTGGACCCAGTCCAGCAAGACTGACCAGTGGAAGACAGTTTGTCCTGAAGCTTCCTTGAGGAGCTCTGTGTCCCCTCAGAAATGCCAACTCCCACGAGGCCAGTGAATAAGCTCCTGGGTGTGTTTCTGAAACTCTTTTCAATAATTAACTAATCTGCCCAAGGGTGGAGCATGCCTGCGGTCCCATGGATTTAGCACTTCCTCCAGCTGCCCACCTTTGGAATGTACAGACATCTCCAACACAGGGCTACCCTCCCACAGGGCCAAACTCCCTGGAAAGCAGAGAAGACTCTGCACAGAGTCCCCTCTCTGGGTGTTCCGAAAGAAGTTAGACCAGTTTCTGCCCTGATTCTACTTCCTCCTGTTTCCTTCCTCATCTTCCACCAACAGGCTCCCAACTCATACCTACCATATCAGCCTCTCAGCCCTTCTCAAGGGCGGCCCTGGACCATGTGTCTTTAAAGCAGACTGACTGTGATAAAATATACAGGATGGAACTTACCACTGTAATTTTTTTTCCTGGTATTGACTATAATAATTTCAAATATACATTTCAGTGGCATTGAGCATATTCACAATGTTGTGTATTTATTATCACTGTCCCTGTTCAGAACTTGTTGATCACACCAAACAGAAACACTGTACCACAAACTAGTAACTCTCAAGTTCCCATCCCCCAGCCCTGTGGCTTTTCTTGGACTTTCTGTCCATCTGGTCCTAGGCACTTGTCCTAGCTTACTTTCTGTCCCTGAGATAAAACACCATGACCAAAACAACCTGAGGAAGAATGTGTTTATTTGGTTTGCTCAACGGATCATAGTCCATCATGAAGGGAAGTCAGGGTGGGAATCTGGAGGCAGGAACTGAAGGGAGCTCTCTGTGACCTGCTCAGCTTGACTTTTTTTTTTACAGCCCATAACAATGTGCCTAAGGGTGGCACTGCCCGTAGTGGGCTGGGCCCTCCCAAATCAATCATTAACCAAGAAAGTGCCCCTCAAACTTGCCTAGAGGCTGATCTAATTGGGGCATTTCCTCAACTGAGGTTCCATCTTCCCAGATGACTCTAGCTTTCATCAAGTGACAAAATTTAACAAGGACAGGACCATCTTACCGCATCTGTCCTTCGGTGTCCAGTTTGTTTCACTCAGCACGGTGCTGTCTACAGTGTCATAGCATGTTTCAGAATTTCATTCCTTCTTGTGACTGATGGCTCTTCCCTTGTATTGATGCACCAATCTTCAAATCGCCTTACCCGCTGGTGAGCAGACTGCTTCTAACTTCGGGCTATTCTTATTAACGCTGTTGTGAGCATCGTGTACAGTAGCATTTGAGTTCCCACTTGTGTATATAGAACCAACTTTGCCTTTGGGGATAAACCCACTTGGTCATGGTGTATAACCCTTTTAATGTGCTGCTGAATTTTATCCATTAGAACTATGCTGGGAACCTTCAAGTCTATATTCCCAACAGAGACTGGCCGGTAGCTTGACTTTCCCGAGATATCTTTTTCAGGACTCCGATTCAGGTTAAGGCTGGTTTCACAGGATGAATGATGGAATGAAGATGCATTGCTGTTAATTCTTCTTCAAATGTTGGTTGGAATGCACCAGTGGCACCATCTGATCCTCATCAGTGTTTTCTAGATAATTCCCCTGCTGGTCCTGTAGGTCAAGTTAGGCTTAGAGTCAAGTACACAGAATGCCTAATTTAAACGCCCTCAGGTATAACTCCTGATAGACTAGTAACATTAACAGAAAGAAAGGGGGTGAGTAGGGAGGAAGGAAAGACGCTTTGAGTAAGAAATACAACAAACTACCTGCTAGAGAAATGTCTTGTGGGAGAGGTGGCTTACACCTCTAATCCTAGCATATGGGTGGCTGAGGCAGGAGGAATGCCAGGAGCCCAGCGTGAGTCCCTACCCAGCCTATGGGAGGGTTCTAGCCTGGAATTGAGCCTGTAAACAAAAAGAAGCCTCTGGAATAGTAGGTATGCACCAGTGTGTGGCTCCTGCCCCTCACTATTCCATTAAACACCCACCCAATTCCCCATCCCCAACTCCACTCCTACCTCAAGTTTGATGCCCAGTCTGAGTCAGTAGGGTTCTGGGCAAGTCCTTGCGCTGTAAGAGGGTGAGGTGAGGAGACAATGGTTCCAAATGTAATTTACTGAGTTAGATGGCCCCTCTGAGCCATAATAGGCCAGGCAGGTCAGAGTCAGGGAAGACAAGGCTCAGTGGCACAAATAGCTTAATTTGTGGACATTTTCATGCATATATTTCCTTGTTCTATTTGTGCACAAAGACACCACGATTGTGGACAAAGGATTCATCACCAAACAGAAAAGTTTTCTCTTCCCTTTGCCCTTTCAGCTCTGTCTCCCTCCTCCCATCCCTCTCTTTCCTCGGGCTCCTGTTTAAGTTTCTAGTAAAAACTTGCTGGGCCACTTAGAGAAGAATTAATTTAATATTTGAATACTCATCTGACTGGTTCTCCTTAGGAGCAAGCAGCCATGTCAATATCCAAGAGAGAACAAGGAAGAACAAAATGGCCGAGGCCAGATTGAGAAGCTCCCAGTTCTCCAGCGCTACCCGGGAGACATCATCTCTCACTGAGTCATGGTCTTCCACGCCCAGCAGGGTGAAGAAACTTTGACTGAAGCCTGAGTAGAATGGTATGAACCAGTCAGGCAGGTAAAACACTCCCAGGATGTTAATTTGATTAAAAAAAAAAAAAAGTTCAACCCTTTGTCAAGATGGAAGACAGAAAGGACTACTTTTGGGCCCCACAGCAAGCTTGTATCCCTGGGAAGCAAGGATTGCCAGAGGTTGGACCAGACTCTCGGTGTGTAACCATAAAACTCCTGGAAGCCCTTCTCACCTTTGTTTTGTATTAAGAAGATGAGCATTTCCAGAGAGCTAAAGATTGAATGGGTGGCAGAGACAATCATCCATGCCGGGCCTGTTTGCTAATTTTCCCTCCCACCTCCTCTTCCACCCACAGTGGAGAAAAAGCTATACCAGCATCCCAACTAATCACAATGGGCTCAAAGATGAGAGGCCCAAACAAAATGGTAACATCAGCAAGAAAGTTTATGACTGGGTAAAACAGAATTCCCAAATTTGAAACACACACACACACACACACACACACACACACACACACACAAGCGCGCGCGCGCGCGCGTACTCCAATATCCCAAGTCACTGTTAGATCACACGACTGAAGGCCAAGTGGAAAAACCTTCTGGGCCTCCAAAGGTGCCACAGCCCCAGCACCACGGGAATACCAAGATCCTGACCCTTTCATACAAAGTCTCAAATAAACTTGCATGAAGCCATGATCATTGCCATGAAGCACTGCCATGCACTGCTGTGACCCGAGCTAAGTTGTACAGTGAAGGGCATCTCAGAGGACCACACCACTGAGAAAGTCACCCTTTTAAATTGTTCTATAGGTAGGCACTACCCTTGACACACGCTTCCAGTGTAAACAGGCACTAAAATAGAGGCTTATAATTAGCATTCTGGGGGTGGGGCAAGTGTGGGACAGAGCCAGGCTCAACAGGAGAAAAGTCGAGGCAAGTATGCAAGCATGGGGAAACAGCAAGGAGGATGGCTAACAGCAAGGAGGAGGGCCTTTGAACTTTGAACCCTGTCAGTGCAGACCTTCCCCTTTGTATGAGCACATGGTTCTGACAGGGCATTTGCTGTTTAAGGCCATCAGCATCCAGTCTTGGAAGATCTGCAGCAATAGGCATGTAAGACCCAGCTCCCTGAAGCAGCACAGTGTCAGCTTTGGTCTTTGTCTGCAGCTGCTAGCCCACGGTAGACTCTCAATTTATGTTTTTTAAAATTATGTCTTTTCATGTTTCCCTATTTGTCACTCTTTTAACCCTTTTTCCTTTTTCCCTTTCTAGGGGTTGTTAGGGGGGTGGGGCGATTGAGAAGGAATCTCTGGTAGCCTAGGCTAGCTTCCAAGTCACTATGTTGCTGATGACTTTGAACTCTGGTCCTCCTGCTTCTACCTCCCAAATGTGAGACTGCAGGCCAGCACTGAATGTCTAATTCTAAGACTAGAAGCCATGTTTAAATGCTCATCTGTCAAGCCAGGCAGTGGTGGTGCACGCCTTCAGTCCCAGCACTCTCGGGAGGCAGAGCCACGTGGATCTCTGTGAGTTCGAGACCAGCCTGGTCATCAAGAGCTAGTTCCAGGACAGCCTCCAAAGCCACAGAGAAACCCTGTCTCAAAAAAAAAAAAAAAAAAAAAATCACATCTTTCAGCCTTCCAGAACCCTCTGTGGTGCCCAGACAGCCTGGGTGTGGACAAATCCTCTGGTCTCTACCTTCCAAACCCACCACTGCTGTATGAAGCACTGACCTCAAAGAGGACATATCCAAGTTCTGATCATTGCTTGTGGTTTTGTCCCCAGCTGAGTGTGACACACTTCCATGAAGTTTTGTCTGCCTGGTTACAAAACATCACTGATTTCCCTGAAAATCCAGAGAGGTGGCATTGTATCTCCAGGACTCAGACTGCCCACCGCACCCTCCTCGTCACGTCTCTCCTTACTTCGCACCAATTCTTTTCCATATCTGGGAAATAAATATCTCAGCATTTCAACCTAACCCCGGCAATTTGCTCAGCTTGTTAGAGCAGATGCTTCGACAGACCTGATTAATCTTTAACTCCCTTGTTTTAAATCTGGCCTCAGTCTACAGTGACCTGGATGGTGAACATGAATTCAACCCTGGGGCAACTAATTGTCTGCACTGGGAAAATTACATCCTTCAGTTCCCTTTCTTTCTTTCTTTCTTTCTTTCCTTCTTTCTTTTTGGTTATTCAAGACAGTGTTTCTCTGTGTAGTCCTGGCTGTCCTGGAACTCAGTTTGGATACCAAGTTGGCCTCAAACTTGCTGAGATCCACCTGGTGTATGCCACCACTGCCCCGCTGCCCAGCATTTCTCTCTCCTTTTCAAAAAGATTCTCTCTCTCTCTCTCTCTCTCTCTCTGTGTGTGTGTGTGTGTGTGTGTGTGTGTGTGTGTGTGTGTCTGTGTCTGTTGTGTGGTGTGTCTGTGTGTGTGTGTGTGTGTGTGTGTGTGTGTGTGTGTGTGTGTGTGTGTGTGTGTGTGTGTAGGTGTCAGTGAAAGCCAGAAGAGGTACCAGCTTCCCTGGAGCTAGAATTGCAGGAGGTTGTGACCTACTCTGTGTGGGTGCTGAAAATTGAACTCAGGTCCTCTCGAAGAGCAGCCAGTGCTCTCAATCACTGAGTCATCTCTCCAGCCCCCAGGTCTGTTTAGAGCACTTCAAATCAAACCAAGAGTCTTGGGCACACTAGAAAAACACTGAGCTTCCTCCCCAGACTTTCAGGGGTGCTTCTTCTACTCCAGAATGTATGAGCTGTGTTTTCACCAAGAGTAGCACAGGGTTTTCAGGGCAGACAGCAAACAGAAAGGGGCCTTCAGCAGAGATATTTCAGAGCAAACCAACAGCCCCAGCCAGGTCTCTTTACACCCCATGTATTCAAATGAGACAAACCGTAGGCATACTTCCTAATGCCTGCAGCTGTTCAGTGATCACACCAGGCTTTGTATTGTACGTTTTAACGATGTGGTTTCCAGAGAGACTGCGAGCAGTGTTTTATTCCCTGCATAAACCAGAAGCATCCATAGTACTCCACCTTCCAAGCAGATTCTAAGAAGTCTCTTTTGCAAAATAAGTAAATAAGTGACTAGGTGCCGCACACACAGAACTGAAATCCAAGAGAAGCTAAGAAGTGTGGGTCAGAAGATCTTGACATACAGCCCAACAAATGAAAGTGACAGCAAGTGTTCAATCCACTTCAAGAGTGGGTTGGTGTGCCAGGAGTGCCGGCACACACCTCTACTCCTAGCACTCGGGATGCCGAGGCAGAAAGACATCAGGTTCCAGGCCAGGCTGAGCTACTCTGTGAGAACCTGTCTAGGAAAAAAAAGGAAAGGAAAGGAAAGGAAAGGAAAGGAAAGGAAAGGAAAGGAAAGGAAAGGAAAGGAAAGGAAAGGAAAGAAGAGGAGGAAGAGGGAAGGAGGAGAAGGAAGAGGGGAGGAAGAAGAAAAGGATGAGAGAAAGAATGGTGAGGAAACAGACAGGAAAAGCCACCTGTACTGAATATTTCCTGGTGTGATGTGCTTTGTTTATTTTGTCTTCAAGAGCCCCACCCTGAGGAGAGCTCTCAAAGGGTTTATATAATGTGCCCTGAAGAAATTGCTGCACTCAACACTAATCCTCTCTCTTTAAAAAAACATGTTTCTAGAAGCTCAGTGTCAAAAGAGAAAATTCTTAGCCTCCGCTCACTGCCGGAAGGAGTGCCACAGTCAGCCGGTAGTGCAGTTACTACAAGAAGTGGGTGTGAAGTTACTACAAGGAGTGGGTACACCCACGGGTGAAGAGGCTTGCACAGCAGGGGGGACAAGGTAGTGAGCAGAGCTCCAGTGGGCAGAGTTGGGCTTCAGAATATCTACCGATCCCCAAGCACTGGCAATGATGTCAGTGAGCATTCTACCCCTCTCTACTATATCTGCTCACTTACAAAACTCTAGGCTGGGGCTGGGGGATGGCTCGGTGGTTCAGAGTGCTTGCTGCTCTTCCAGAGGACCTGGGTTTAATTCCCAGCACCTGTAACAGGGCCCCAGACATTAGCTCAACTGACTACATGATGGAAATACCATTCAGGTTGTAAAACTCAACATGCAGACAGCACCACCTGCCAAAACTAAAACAAAGACCTAACTCATCAAAGCCCATACTTATGGGATGTCTCTAAATGTACTAACCTTATTTTTTTAGCTTCTGTAGTTCTGCTTCTGGCTACTTGTTCTGATTACTTGAAGTATGTCAACCCAGGACATGGATTTTGTGATTAAAAGCTCACCCTGAGAAAGACTTGGGGCTACATTGGGGTCCCGAACACCCAGTGTAGTCACAAGCCAGCTAATAAAGACTTTCTATTGACTTAAACCCATGTTCCAGAAGTCTTCTCTGGTGAATACCCCAAACACACCCATGTGGCTGCTCTCAACTGTCTGTAACTCTAGTTCCAAGGGATCCAACACCTTCTTCTCGCCTCCTCAGGCACCTGGCATACATGTGGTACATAGACATACATGAAGGCAAACTACTCATACATGTCAAGGCTGGGATTAGAACAAGGCACTTGCCTCAGGCACAAAATTTAAGGAGGTTTCAAAAAGCTCATGATCCAAGGAAAATAACATTTTAACACAATATTTTTAATAGCCAAGATTAATACACCCAACTCTATGATGTACAAAATTAGCAATGGTTTAAGTAACAATAGCTGTGCCAAGCCATGTGTGAGCCAAAAGCAAGCAAAAATATATACTACTTTATACGATATTACTGTATTTTCATCATTAATATTTCTACAGAATGTTAATATTGCTAAAAAAGTAAGTATATGACTACGTATGGTTCTATTTAATATTAAATATTTTACTTTGACACCACACAGAATTAGAAACAAAATTGTATTCTTGGTTTTAATGGAAATAAATGTATTATGAACTCTGTAGCCCTGGGTGAGGTATTTTTAAAACCATCTGTGCCTTAATTGTTTTTCCTGTCCAAAAAAAAAAAAAAAAAAAAAAAAAGGAAGGGGCATATCTTAGTAAGTAGAGTGCTCAACTAGAATGCACAAGACCCTGGGTTAAATCCCTAACACCACATAAACTGGATATAAAGGAACACTTTCAAGACCAGTCTACGTCATAAAGAGGAAGAGGAAGAAGGGAAATAAGCCAGACAAGGCGCCTGAGGCAGAAGGATCACCACAAATTTGAGGCCAGCCTGGGCTACAAAATGAGATCTTGTCTCAATTGGGGGGAGAGAAAGCATGGAGTGTGAGGGCCAGGTTTGTTTCCACACTGCATGTCAAGATGAAGCTGTTCTGTCTTAAGCCCCTGGGACAGCAGCTGCATCTATGACATTCTCTTTCAGGCAAGGTATGGTCATTCTGTCTTCACCCAGACAATTAGGATTCTGGATATCAGCAGTTTGAGAGGTCCATTTCCGCCTTCATGAGTGCCTTGCTAGCACCCATCCCTCACCTCCTGAACGAACACTTTGTGGGACAGAGGACTTGGCAGCTTGCTCTCTGAGCACTCTGGCCAAGGCCAAGTCCCATAGCAGGTACTCAGGAAATATTTATTTACTTATTGCCTGAAAAGTAATCACAAAGTGTTTGACTAAGATGAGAATCATATTCGTATGAGATTCGTTTATTCATATTGAGTATTAGAAGTAAAAATAAGGGAGAGGTGTGGCGATGAAGGAGGAAAAACTAACTTTAAGTTCTCCTAGCAATACACCCAGCTGGAATTATCCACTCATAGTGTGGAAATCTGAGTTCAACACCTGAAAGAGAGACAGGACACAATTGCAAATTCAGGCATCATTTGCATGGTATGACAGGATCGAGCCATCATGTGAGCAGGAGCCTCTCTGGAGAAGAGGGTGTGTTCTGTAAACAATAAGGAGCCAAGGACAATAGACGTCAGCAGTGACTGGATGGACACTTGGAGAAGAAGGGAGACACCTGAGATCCAGGGTGATTCCCAACAACCAGGGCCCTTGGCATCACACGATAGCTCCCCTGTTCCTCCATCAACTCTGGACCAGTAAAAGGAGCTGTCGCTGTGTCTTGCATCTGTAATCCCAGTATTCAGGAGGCAGAATGGCCCCAAGTTTGGGGCCATCATGGGCTACATAGCAAGATCTTCAGTGGAGACAGAGAGAGAGTGAGAGAGAGAGAAAGAGAGAGAGAGAGAATTAAAAAGCTCAAATGGAACATTCTAAGAAAGTAGAATATTTAACACCACATTTTAACATCTGGTGTTGTAATTATCGCCCCCAAAGAGATGCTTTTGATAAAAATTCATTAAGTGACATTATCAAGAAATGCTTTCAAAAGCTCAACAGTACAAACACCACCTGATGCTTCCCTTTTATTATGGAAAGCTTCATACCAACCTTTAACCATGATTATTCAAAAATCTACTTTTTAAGTCAATAATTTGGAAACATTGGACATGTGATTCGGCCTCCAGTCTACCTTGCACACACATGTGTTATTGCTACAGTGGCCCTGAATTGAATCCAGAGTTCTCCCTTCTCTACCTATAGCTCTGCTTGGTAATAATAACCTCAGCCCTCGGGTGGTTTCCTCTCTGCTTGTTGTTTCCTTGAGGACAGAAACTGTGCTTTAATTTCTTCATACCCTCAGCACCCTTCCAGACTGATGTATACTAGACACTTGGTGAATACATATTAATCTGGGCATGGTAGCCGGAGCCTATCAAACCAGCACATGAGAAGTAATAGAAGGAAAATCAAGGTTTAAGACTAATGTTGCCTACATTGAGGGTTCAAACCCAGCTTGGGATGCATGAGATTCTATTAAGGGGAGGGGGGACACGCTAGAGAGATGGCTTAGCAGTTAAGCGCATTTACAGCTCTTGCAGAGGGCCTAGATTCAGTTCCCAGCATCCACGCGGTGTTTCACAACCACCTGTAACTTCAGTTCCATGGGATCCTGTCCCCTCTTCTGGCCTCCGAGGGTTTTTGCATACAATGGTGCCTATAAACTCAAGCATATGCACATAAATAAAGACCAGATGAGTATTTTATTTTTAACTCCCCTCCAAATAAAATTTAAGAATAACAACAAAATAATTAATGAGTAGGTGGTGTTCTGATCTCCCGGTCATGTCTGTAGAAAAGGGATTCTCCCAAGTTTTAAATAGAAGACACTAGAGACATGGGGTGCAGGTTAGAGAGAAGACACCTGTGGCTGGTAAGACAGTCTCCTGGAGTTCTGTGACTATACAGTGTGGCTTACCAATGGGGATAAGCTGGCATGACACACAGCACTGAATGAGTGCTAACTCATCTCTTCCTTCCTTGTAAAGAGGTTGTCTCCCTGAGACCAGGTGTTCTGGAAAGGTCATCCTAAGATCAAGCCTTAAGAGGCATCTTCGTTCAGTTTGAGCCAGCGAGTGGGGCCTGACACTGGAATTCTAATGCTCTTCAGAAGAAACAGGCCTGAAGAAACCACTCCTTTTTGCTGGTGCAGGAAATCTGTCACAGCCACAGGGAGCCACACAGATGGTGATACAGAGGTGGAAACGGGCAAGATCTGCTTCCACGATGCCACTAAACCTCTGAACAATCCAACCCTAGAACCAACCCACCGTTGTCTCTATCCATAGGAACAATGAACCCTTCTCTGCTATGGGCCCATTTGAATCAGGGTCCCTGTGACTCAGGTCTACAGTGACAGGATCTCTGAAGACATGACGGCCTCCTTCTCTTTCCGTTGATTGTATAGTGAAGCATCAATTGTACCCGGCTCTGTCCTCCATATTGTTGTGTAGAGTTTCCTCCCAGATTAAATCCTTCAGACACGGGGTGTTAAAAAAGGAGGTGAGACAACAGGGTATTTTAAGGGGAGGTGAAGTTTCCCAACCTGTACGGAAGCTTGTTAAGGAAGTAAACAACTCAAAGGCTTCAGGAAGTCCCACAAAGTGACTAGGTACACTAGACCTCTCCTTTCCCAACCATACACAAGCTGTAAGGATTGCTAAGAGACTCTCTCAGACAAGCCAAGCTGCCTAGAAGAGGCAGACATCATCCAAGCCATCTGGAAAAGACTCAGATCATCTGAGCTGCCTAAAAGAGATACTCCCCAACCTGTTGAGCTGCCTGCAGGTTGTGCTGAATGCTCCTGTCTGGTGACATATTGTTTATGATATAATAAAGTTTGCCTGAAGATCAGAGTGCAAAGCCAGCCAGCCACACTAGTTAGCCATAGAAACTGGGCAGTGGTGGCACACATCTTTAATCCCAGGACTCAGGAAACAGAGGCAGATGGCTCTCTATGAGTTCAAGGCCACCCAGGGTTACTTGAGAGTGAATCAATCTAAAAGAGAAACAGAGCTCATGCTTTTAATCTCAGTACTAGATAGGTATATAAGATAGGAGTAGGGTCTCATATCCAGGCAATTAGTCTCCAGCCACATCGAGGTCATGATTCCCCCAGCCCTGGTAGAGGTAAGAGCTCTCTGGCAGCTTGGCTGCTTTGGTTATCTGATCTTCAGTGGCTTTATTAGATCATAAATAATATATCACCACACTCCAGGTTCCCAGCTTTTGGGAGCTGTCATCCATGCTAGGGTGGACCTTGGTGATGCAACTGTCTTTGGGTCATTTCTGCTCATTTGTACATGACCCAAATCAAACTCATTGGTTCACCAAGTTGAACTTTAGTTGTGTTACACTTTGGTCTGTCATAGGTTATCTGTCTGGGTGAATAGAGGTTTGTTCGTGTCTCCTCAGAAATGGTGACACAGAATACATTTGTATGAAGGGACCTGTGGATGTAAATTCCAAAATGTGGACTTTGCTTCTTGGAATCAGCATTTATAATCAATGTTTAAGAAATAGGATAAGCTTTTTAAAATATCTCGATGAATTGTGGGGCTCACCTGCCAGTAGGGATCCCTCCTTACCCAAGTGGCTTTGCTGCCCAGGTCTATAGCAGGTAGGTTCCATTCATAGAAGCAGATGCACCCAGAAGGATGTAGAGTATGTATTATATAATGAGCTATTGCATTTGTAACACAAATATTTGCTTTCCGTTGGAGTTTGGGCTCCATACTAACTAGAGATAGAATTGCTGGCTTGATTTACAGTGTGTGGATAGAAATACTCTCATCCCTAATTCTAAGAGGCTGTGGTGAGTGAGGGAGTGGCAGTCATGGCTGAGTAGCTGAGGGACCATTCAGCCTTTCTCAGGAAACTCTAAAGACTCCCAGGAGATGGTGGCATCAAATACAAATCCAATTAACCCCTCTATTTGGCAGCTGATTGCATTTAGAATTTTTGTTTTTCCTCTCATTAATTTTAGATATTATTAACAAAACCTTTTAAAAACCTATTAATTTAAAAATATTATCCTCCCACCCCTGTAGGACCCACCCCCTCCTTCTGTGAGAGCAAAGAATAGAAGCTTTGCACATCTGGCCTTGATGGAGGTTTGTGGCAAAGCAGAAAGAACAAGTTCTCATGAGACACTCCCCACCCCCGGTTTGGCAGATCTTGCAACCCAGGCTGCAAATTCACAGGAATCCTCCTGCCTCGGCCTCTCCAGTGCTGGGATTATAGATGTACGCCAGCATGCCTGGCTGACTTTCTCCTTTGGAAATTTTATTTTCAAATTTTAAGCTAGTTGGTTCAGATGGTCCTATAAAGGAAATATAAATAAAGAAAGTGGAATGTTCATCAGATTAAAAGAGTCCAGGAGACAGGAAAGGAGCGAAGGTTCAGGGTTCTTCCAGCATCAGCAATTGGAGCCCTTTCCCTTGGGAGTGCCCTGGGGAGGCTATCAAGTCTTCAAATCTTAGCTTTGTGGGAGACTCAGGGACACAGAAATCTAGGCAATGGACTGTCAAAGGTCCTCATGCTTAAAGACTACCGACAAAAAAGAAGAAGAAGAAGAAGAAGAAGAAGAAGAAGAAGAAGAAGAAGAAGAAGAAGAAGAAGAAGAAGAAGAAGAAGAGGGGGAGGCCAGGACAGTGCTGGTCTTAGCTGTCACCAATGCAGTTTGGGGACTGAGGACCAGAAAGCTCCTGGGTGTCAACACCATCACACTATGAACTTCCAAAGGACTCTTGAGAATTAAAACACTGTAACGACATCAAACAAAAACACCCCAGTAACCCTAGGGACCCTGGGAATCTGGAGCAGTATAGAAAGTATGAGGATACAGTTCCTTCGTCTTATATCAGAAAAAAGTAAAGTTAAAATCAAATTGAAGGATGTGATAATGGATGCCTTTAATCCCAGCACTTGGGAGCCTTGCAGAGGCAAGCAGATCTCTGTGGGTTCAAGGCCAGCATGAGCTACACAGAGAGACCCTGTCTGAAGAAAAAAGTTCTCCGAAGTTGACTTAAGCAAGGCCTGCTGGCACAGTTCCATAACTCAGTTACCTGGATGACAGGGGCAAGAGGACCACAAATTCAAAGCCAGTTTGGGCAACCGAGTGAGACCTTGTCACCAAAGTAAAAAGAATTATCTGGATCTATCTTTGGATCTAGTAGCATAGCAGAATACTGCCTGGCATACACTATTTCAGTCCCCATACTAGAAAGGGGAAAAAAATGATTTAAATACATGAACGAGCTCTGCTTCTCTTGCACTGGAGTGTGGTCTGAGAATAGCTTTGGGAAGCCTGCACTCTGGGATTTCTTTTTGCATTCAGATAATCTTTTAAACACACTCTAAACACTCGACTAGGTTGATCTGAACTTCTCTAAGTGCAGTTTTCATGGAGGGGCTACAGCCTGTTGCCAGACCACCCCCCTAATAGCACCTCTTTAGGCTGAAGGGCAAGACCAGCAGATGAGTGGGACTAACTCTTTCACACAAAGTGTAGAGGACTGGAAGGATTGAGCAGTCCACAAGACGGACAGGAGGACTTGAGAGCAGGGCTTGGGAAATGGACTAGAAACCAAGAGATAATGGCAGCGAAGATGGCACAGTCAAGGTTATTTTATAGTCACAGGATGATACCACCATTGCTGGTGGCTCTTGCTTCCTGCCTTGTTATTCAAAGTCCTACAGAGGAAGGTCTCTGGCTTAGGTAGAGAGAAGAGGATCACCCCTGAATACAGTATAGAGCATTGCCTCCCTAAAGCCCTGTGTGATGGGAAATTCATTCCTAAACAGGTGAGTCATAGAATGCTAAGGCAATGATAAACTCCAAGGCTGGGAGTGTAGCTAAGTGATGAGCATTTTCCTAGCACGCACAGGTCCTAGGTTCAATCTACAAAAACACATACATATAATCACACATACATACACACACACACACACACATATATATACATACACACATTCATACATATGTCTATACATACATACATACACATACACACACATATACACACACATACATATACACATACATATATGCACACACATGCACATGCATGCACACATATACACACATGCACGCATGTACTCACCATACACACACATACATACACACAGGCACATTCACATCCCTTAGGGAGAACAAAGAGTACTAAAACTTCCCAAGCTTTAGCTTTCCTTTCATTGTCTTGGAGGAATGGCCCTTTGTTTCCTGGAGCCCTGCTTCTGCAAAAGTTTTACTCAGCTCACAGTTTTGCTAGCAGACAGATTCTAACACCTGACCCTGATTCCAGCCATGCACTTGGCCCTCCTGCTCCTTGGCTCTGCGTCACTTCCTGTTCAGCTTACATTACTGTAATAATTCCCCAGCTCGGGGATTAAGCAGTCTGCCAGGTGCCTAAATTCAGACTGACCTTCTGCACTCCACCTCTCACCTCTGACTCCCCCCTCACACGAGCATGGATCCTGCTGGCTTCCTGGCAAAGTTAAGAAGGAAGGTGAACTCAAGGACCACAGATCAGAAAGCTATTTCCATGTCCTTGCTTATACACAGAGTATCTCGGAAAAATAGAAACAAGCCTATTTTTAATCTCTCCAAGAAGAAAGAAAATACTAATTATGATCTATACACCAATAAATAAGACACAAGCTATGTTAGAAGATTTAGCAGAAAACCATACTTCATAAAAAATGAGGGACAAAAAAAAGATATTCACAGATGTCTCCAAACCCAAGAAAGGTTATGCTCAGAATGGTGACATGGCCATCAGTGCCCTTTCCCTACAATGGTCACTCCTCCTCACTGCTTGTTGGGTCTTGCACTTGAGCAGAACAGACAGAGCCTGGAACCTAGGTCCAGGTGGGAAAGAAATCCTGTCATGGATCTGAAAGTATCAGGAGAAACAGTCTCAAAATTTATCTAGCAAGAGAATCTTCTTATAGAGCTTGGTTAGGATCCAGGACTCCAAAAGGGGGACAAATATTGCAGTTAGGATGAGCCAGGTACAGCCTGAGGGGCCATTCAAACCTGAGGATGACAATGAGTAGTCTACCTTCTGAAGAGTACCCAGAAGAAGCCAGGTGGTGGTGGTGTACACCTTGAATGCCAGCACTTGGGAGGCAGAGGCAGGAGGATCTCTGTGAGTCTGGTCTACAAAGCTACAAGGAGAATCCCTGTCTCCAAAAACAAACAAACAAAAAAGAGTACCCAGAAGGCATAAGCAACCAATAAGCATGCAATAAATGTTTATTGCCTAATTTTCTTTTTAAAGGAAAAGGGGCCTAACTAGAAAACTCATTGAGAAATGGCACCCTGCTACCAAACCTGAAAACAGGAGTTTGATGCTTAGGACCTGCTTGGTGGAAGGAGAGAACTGACTCCTGCAAGGGCAGTTTGTCATCTGACCTCTCTGTGTGACACAAAATGCAATAAAGGAACTAATAGGGAAAAAATGGAGCCAGGCATGGTGGCACTTGTCTGTGATCCCAGCACTCAGAGGCAGGAAGATTGGAAATTCAAATCCAGCTTGGGCTATACATCAAGATGAAGGGGATAGGATTAAGTTGGGAAATGTTAAGTAGAGCCAAGATTTTTTTTAACTTTCTTATTTTGAATTTTCCTTTATTTTTCTACTGTGTACTTTAAGGTCTTGCTAGTTTAGCTAAAGGAATATCGATGCCCCTCTGCGATGTGCCTCTGTAGTCCCCAACTCTGTGTCTCTGAACATGCCAATTAACAGGATCTTGAGAACCACAGCACCAGGGGCCTCCAAGTTGGCCACTAGCCAACAGTAAGCAGGTTCTGGCTGGTCGTCCATCAGGTTTGAAAAGCTGCTTGGGGCCCAGCCCTGAGGTGTGGTGAGCAGCCAGAGCAGGCACAGGCAGGCTTCTGCTAAACTCCACAGCAGAATAGGTGAGCCTGCCCCTGGGAGTACCCCAAACTCGGAGGCAGAAACCTGGGACCAAGATTTGAAGTCCCAAAGGAAAACAGAGCGAGGTTTTAAGTTCTGAGGAAGCTGAGAGGCGGAGGCCTGTGCTGTTCCTGTCACTTCCCTCATGAAGGACCAATCTACCATCGAGGAAGTTTCCATCTCATGTAGCAGCAATTGTTAAACAGCAGACTAAGACTGCACGTCTTAGTCTCCACCAGACCGGAAGCTACAGCCCATGGCGGCAAGAGCTACCACACTGAATACACCGGCCCTTTCCCAAATATGATTGACAATGGCCGAAGGACATGGAATGAAGATTTTAACTGTATGACTCACATTTCTTTCTTTCCGTTTCTCAGCCGCCACACCTACCCCATAATAAAAGACTTTCTGGTCTATTATTACATCAGGAACAGTACAATTTCTCAGGAGGACCTCCCTACCCTAAGGAGTTTTCCACTTTCCAGTGAAGATCTCTCCATTCTCATAGTGTCCGTTGATTCATCAGGTTAGCTAAAGCACAGATTGCTCAGCCATCAATCTTTTTGTCAATAAGACTTGCACAGGGATGGATAGATTTACCACAGTAAGCCAGTTCGTACACCAGAATCAGGCCTTCAGCAGGTCAGAATTTCCCACAGTGGGTTCCACTGGCCGACCTTAGGGTTTGTGTCCTTTGACGTAAGCTTTTGTCTCTTTGAATGTAACCTTTGGGGTTCAGAAGAAAGTGAGTCATGGATTAGAGTCCAAAGTGGAAATGTATGTAATATATGAGGCCTCAAAAAACTAAGGGGACCGTATTTTATTTGCATATATCTATTTATTTGTTTATTTTGTGGGGTGGGTGGGACTAGCAGTGTGGCAGTCAGAGGACAGCCCTGGGCACTTAGTACCTTTTCTCTTTTTTCCATCTGAGTTGGTTCTTTCCTTCCACCAAGTGGGTCCTGGGGAGTGACCTTAACTCTCTGGGTTTGGTGACAAGTACCTTTACCCACTGAGCCATATTATCCACCCCCTCTTTTTTTTTTTCTTTTTTTTTTTTTTTTAGTTGTTAAGGGCCACCAAGCTTGGTGGCTCACCCTGACATTCTAACACTCAAAAGGCTGAAGCAGAAGGATTACTGCAAATTCAAAACCAAGTTGGGTCATGTAGTTCCAGGCCAGCCTGGCCTACAGTGTGAGATCCTGTCTCAACAGCAAGACAAATGTAAACCCTTCCAAGCTGGACATGGTGGCTGAGTCCACAGAATTGCAAGTTTGAGACCAGCCTGAGCCACATAAAGAAACCATACATTAAAAAGGGGGGTGGGGTGGTTGGGTGGTGGTGGCACATGCCTTTAATCCCAGCATTTAGGAGGCAGAGGCAGTTCCAGAACAGCCAAGGCTACCCAGAGAAACCCTGTCTCAAAAAAAAAAAAAAAAAAAAACACACAAACAGAAACAAAGAAGTGAGCTGGGAGGATGGATCGGTGGATAAAGTGCTTGCTGCCTACCATAAGAATCTGAGTTCAAGTCCTCAGCATCCATGTAAAAGCCAAACATGCAACAAGTGACCACAGCCAACGCTGAAGGGGTGAAGACAGGCAGGTGGCTGGGGCTCACTGGCCAGTCACCCCTTAATGATATATCTGCACCCTCCCCTCCAGGCTCAAGGATCTAGGTGGAAGAGCAGACACAAAGATTGAAAGAGCCAGCACTGCCGGTGACTTCAACAGCGCTTTCCGGGCACAAAAAGGCAGCTGCTCCTATGAATTCACAGCACTTGCGACAGTGTACACAAGACCTTCAAAAGCTCAAGACTAACAAAACTCACAGCCTGTAGAAGGAGAGGCAGGAATCAAGACCCAGCCCTAATGGAGAGGCTCTTGGCATTTGATTGCTGCTGGAAAACGGAAAGTCGGTTTTCCTTAGTGGTTCGACAGCCAGTATACTGACCACACTCCACGGTCAGGCTCCATGCCCAGGAGTAGTTGCCCAACACAAACTGGACTCAAAGGGATTTTGTTTGTTTTGTTTTTAATTTTTAAAAGCGAGAGAAAACATAAAGGTGGGTATGTAGGGAGGTAGAGAAGGACAATGGAGGAAATGGGGGAAGGGTGGCAAAAAATGATCAAATACATTGTATGAAAGTCTCAAAGAATTAATACAAATTTTTTTTTCAATTTAAAAACCAAGTGGAGCCGGGCGTTGGTGGCACACGCCTTTAATCCCAGCACTCAGGAGGCAGAGGCAGGTGGATCTCTGTGAGTTCGAGACCAGCCTGGTCTACAGAGCGAGTTCCAGGACAGCCTCCAAAGCCACAGAGAAACCCTGTCTCGAAAAACCAAAAAAAAAAAAAAAAAAAAAAAAAAAAAAACCCAAGTGGAGTATGTTAGACGAAGACTCCCAATATCCACCTCCGGCAACCACTCATGCACACATAACAAATGCAAACATGTGCACACACACTCTTACAACACATGCACTCAAAGTCTTTCCAGTTCAGCACACGACCCAGCCCCCTGCTGCAATCAGGAGGAACAGGACAGCAAGACTGAAGACCTTTCCCTTCTCTTCCTTTCTTACAGCTAAAGCACTGTGAGTCCACTTGAGAACCTCCCTGTGTTCCTGAGAACACGATGGCTTCCTACAAAGTCTTCACTCTCTCCCTTTATTTCCCTTCCCATAGTCCTCCCAAGGAGACATGGTCAACATTCTGTTCTGCAAAACCTCCTCTCTACTCACCTTCTGTGGCCAGGCTGGGCTCGAACTCACATGGTCCTCCTGCCTCAGCCTTCTGAGTACTGGGATTATGGCATGCACCTGTGCCTTCTCCGAATATTTACTTTCTTTATGGCTTTACCTAATTCTTGGAAGCTAATAATTCCAGAGATCTATGTCTGAACTCTCTTCTGAGACCATTTTGCAGACCATTTCCAAGTGCATTTTGGCTGTGTCTACCTTTGTAGGCCAGAGGCCGCTGAATGAACAAGTCTAAACCCAGACTCAGCCGCAGTCTCATTTCTTAGCCACCCTCGGAAAATGCCTAGATTTTTAACAACCCAGCGGCCTCTTCAAATGTCTGAAACTGTATAAAATTTTATTGTCAAGGAAAGACTACAGCTATAGTTAATAATTTCAAAGATATAGGGTAATACGAGAGACACCTGCAACACTGATGGAAAGCAACAAGTGAAAACCCTGGGAAATGACCTAAAGGATTATTGAATACAGAAATTCCAATCAGACATGCCTGAGAGTTAAGACGCAATTAACTGGTGTTTCTTGCTGAGATTTAAGTTACTTGAACTTAACTATTTCTAATGGGAAAGATCAAAGGACTGTGGTATTTACTGTTGGCTGAGTGGGTTGGCCTGATGGATCTGCCCAGCAGGGCAGGAAGGCATTCTTCCAGGAGAAGAGCTGTGACTCACAGCTTTTTCTGCTCTCTACATAAGGGCTTTGCCTAGGGCAGATGCCACAGCAAGCCAGTGCTGGAGGACCAACGGAAAATGCAAAAAGGGAAGACCTGTACGTGAAAGCTTGCTGAGGGCAAAGCTCAGTTGGTAGAGTGCTGGCCTAGCATTGAGACCACGGGTTCAATTCTCAGTCCCCACTTACCACACCACCAAAAAAAAAAAAAAAAAAAAAAGTTCCCCCTTAAAAAGTTCACTCTTCAGTTGTGGTGACATGCCTGTAATAAAGGTACTTTGGAGGCTGAGGCAGGAAGATCACAAGTTCCAGGTTAAACAGGGCTACTTAGTAAGACACTGTTTCTAAATAAATAAACAAACAAACCATGTAACAACATCAGATCCAAACTCAACATCAACCCAAGCCTTGGAAATTCCTCATCTTACCAGCTGGCTTATGGAATGCTCAAACATAACTTTCCACTTGGAAAAGATGGGATAATGTTAGCTAGTGTCTCTAGGAAATGTCAGATGAAGCAATTTGGAAACCCCACAGGCTGTGCAGAAGCCCCATATTTAAAACAATAAATGGTCCATTTTCCCCTGGAATTTGAGTTCTACTGAATTAATCTCTTTACAAGGCGAGAGCCTTCGAGTAAATACGATGAGTCAGTCCCCTACCACGCTTACCCATGCCACACTCGGCCTTCCCTGCTGGCTTTGTGCTGTAGTAAACACCAAGCATCAGAAGTATTGTGAGCCCCAGATGCTCAGCTCCACGGCTGGCACCTTCCCAGGAACCACCCCCAAATTCAGTTATCCACATACCTGAAGCAGACAGGGTTCTCTAGAGCAGTCTAGTGATCCTCCGTGGTCCTGAATCCTACCCAGCCCCACAGACCTCTTCACTCAGAACTTTTCAAAGAGAGATGCTGAAGCAGGGGGTGTGTGATTTTTACTGTAAACAATTCTCTAAAAACTGTCATGAGAACTGGGAATGTAGCTTGGTTGGTACAGTGTTTGCCTGGCATGTACAAAGCCCTGGGTTTGAAGCCCCGCATCACATAAAAGTGGGCCTTGACGGTGCAAATCTGTAATCCCAATCCTAGTGGGGTGGAGGCCGAAGGATCAGAGGTTTCTGGGACACCCTTGACTAACAGCAAGTTTGAAGGCTGCCTTGGCCTTGTGAGAGTCTGCCTCAAAAATAAAAATAAAAAAACTAAAATAGTCCTCAGTATTTGCTGAACTGAAGGCTACACATGACACGGAAAAAGACTGTGGAAATAAGGTGGCGCACACAGGTCCATGCTAGCGCTTTAACTGCATTAACTCACAAGTCATCATCCATCACCTACTCACCCCCAGCCGGTCAGCGGCATCAGGGGCGGCTCCAGAGGCTGCAGTGATTATTTAGGGCTGCCTGTGAAGTAAAGTACCCTCAGCCCACTCTTCACTCTGCTGAGCCTGTGTTCAGTGAGTTCTACTCCACCGCCAAACACTTAGGGGAGTGAGTGTGCTTGGTCCTCAGGGCGCCTGTCTGCTCCAAGAGGGGCTTTCTAGGAATTGATATGATCCCCAAGACATCGCTTCCGGACCCTGTCGGCTCAGGAGGCTGGTACGAGGCTGTTGCCTATGGAGTGTTGGTAGATGGCATGTGGAGACTGGGTGGGTCTGTTCGCCATGTCTGATAGAATCCCTGACTTTGTGAGCAGAACCCTTTCTTGGTGGTGATGAGCCAAGTCTATGCGCCCAGCTCAACCCAGTCCCACCAAGGCCACAGTGATGGTTGGACTAGTGACGCGAGACATATCGGAGGTCCCCTTGATATTGACTAGGGTTCCAGAAAGGGCTGTTCCTGGTCTCTGGGGTGAAAAATGAGCTTCTTGCTTACAACCTGAAGACAACCTGTATGCGGGGGTGGAGTGGAACCTTCCACGGCTATGCCATCTGAGCAAGCTGAGCCTGGAGCCAAGCTTAGGATGGCCTTCGCTTCTGTAAATTACTCGGGTTTCTGTTTGGCTGAAGCTATCCACCATGTAGCTTTTTCCTGAAAATTTACTCCCTGATCAACATCTAACGCCATGCCCTCCCCAGGGCCTACCTAACTTACTCAAGCTGCGAACTTCCTTCCTGGCCTTGTTTTTGCAGCACACCCTCCAATCATTCCTAACCGTTTCTGCCCTTTAAACTCAGGCTGACATCTAACTCTTAAGAGGGAATTCTCCTCATTAACCTCTACCTGGAAAACTCTCAGAGTATTCAAAATTGTGCACATTCCATCCCATAATCATATACTGAGTGTTACCCTATAATGTTCACTCTGGTCTGTCCTTTAACCAAGATGTTTAAACTTGCTGAAAAGATGACGGGCAGTGGGGGTGCACACCTTTAATCCCAGTACTCAGGAGGCAGAGGCAGGGGGATCTCTGTGAGTTCGAGGCCAGCCTGGTCTACAAAGCTACACAGAAAACCTTGACTTGTAAAATCAAAAGAAAAAAAAAAAAACTTGCTGAAAAGAGAGAATTCTCATTTAAAATGTTTCATTGATTTAGAAAAAAAAAGCAAGGAGGCACTGGATTTGAGACACTGTGTGTATGTGTGTGTCTGTGTATGTGTCTGTGTGTGTATCTGTGTGTGTGTGTGTGTGTGTGTGTGTGTGTGTGTGTGTGTGTGTGTGTGTGTTTAGAGAAATATTTGAATACTTACTGTGAGCCAGACAGTGTACTGAGTACCTTGTACACATTCCCTGCCCCCCCCAACCCCGACAGCAATCTTATGAGCTAGGTGGTGTCATCTCCCATTTAAAGAGGTGTGTTAGACTCTGAGGTCACACCATTGGTGAGTACACAGGAGCCGTACTGTCTGAGTCTAAAGGCCATTCTTACTCCCTACTCCCACCCACACATTGGGGACCTGGTGAATGACCTGGAAAGCCTTTGTGACTTCTTTTGGACTTACTCTGCCCTTGTGACTCAGAGCTGGCAGGTCATAGCTTTAACAGGACTAATTCACAATTCTTCTACCATCATCGATCCAACCTGTGACGCCTCCAATCTGAAGCCAGACCACATACAGCCCAACTGACTGTGTTCATTGGATGCCGCTATGGTAGTATTAAATTATGTGTCTGTTAATAGTATTAATGTCTGTTTTAGACTTTCAAGATTAAATGTGCTTGGTGTTTTTAATTCCTAGTCCATGGCTATCTTAAACAAATGAAAAGTAAGGAATGAAGGCCAGGGGTGAAGCGCAGTAGTATTTGGTTCAGTCTCCAGCACTGATGTGATAACGGTGATAATAATCATTTAGGAGTGACTTCAAGGTGTGTCTGATCCCAGAGAATACTGATGAAAGATGGACAGCATTAGGAGATTGAAAATCTGATGGAAGAAGACAATAGAACTCCCAACATGCCCAGCATTCATTCCCTTACCAGGCCTCTTCACTGTCTGATTCAGAGAGTCCTCCCTGGCAGGAGGCCAGCTGTGGATCCTCAAGGACAAGCACTGTCATGGAGGTATGCCCTCCAAAGTGTCGGGGCCTAGAGAGTCAGCATTGATCAGGGCTCCGACTTATGAACAGCCCACGTTTACATTTGTAGTTGTGGTGGCACACATCAATCTAGTATGCTGAAAAGGCAGAGGCTAGCCTGGGCTACAAATATCTACATTCCTATTGTCTCTTCCACAAGGGTTAGCTGTAAACCTGAATAACAGAGCACATGTGTAAACCTGTTTGCAACGTTGCACATAGCACTTACTGCCTAAACGTCTACTGCTCAGATAACAAAACTCTAGTTCATCCCATGAGGAACAGTTGGACATGCTACTATTGTACGCACTGACTGGCTGGCTCATGTTTTGTTTGGGATATTGTTACAGGAGAATTCTCTCCTAGAGCTAAACAGTCTCATTCTTATAAGAGTGTGAGTCCTTCTGAAGTGCCTAACACTTTTGTCTGTACACAACAAACGCAAGCCTGGCACATTGTGAATGGGGCGAGAGACCTCCTTTAGACAGACAAAGTGCCTGGGGCAGGGACTGGGAGAGAGAATGGAGAAAGATCAACTAGCAAGCCAAAAACAAGCAGCTAAGAGCTGAACTAGTTATGTCAGCACCAAAATGACCATCTTTACTTCTCCAGTGTGTTTGGTAGCAACATTGTAAAATATAGCAGCCGATCAGGATGGTCCCTAAGATGACTCTGTGTGTGTGTGTGTGTGTGTGTGTGTGTGTGTGTGTGTGTGTGTGTGTGTGAATGATTAGTAGTAATAGGGACTGAGCCTAGGCCCTCACACATACTAGGTCATTAATCTACCCCTGAACTATTTGTCCAGTCATAAAGTAACTCTATTTTCTTATTTATTTTTTTCTTTGTTATTTGAGACAGTGTGTGTAGCTCAGGCTGGTCCCTAACTCACTATGGAGATGGCATAGCCTTGAACTCCTGATCTTCCTACCTCCACCTCCCATATGATGATATTTCAGGACTGCACTGTCATTCCCAGCTAAAACGATTCTGGTCTGGGGTCACTCACAGCCTTGTGTAGTCTCCTCCCGCAAGGAACATACATGACTTGTGTGATCAGTCCACCACTGTAGGAATTATGGAGTGTGACCTCTGAGTCTGCAGCTTCTGAAGAATGTCATTGCCCTGTGGTGAAGACGTGCCCACACTGTGGACAGGCTGTGTGCAGGAGCAGAGCCTCCTGCCCACCTGAAACACCAACTTACTGAGCATTAACTGCTTAAAAATGGATCCTGCAGCCCCATCAGGCCTTCAGGTGTCCATGACTCTGACCATTGGCTTGACCATAACATCAGAGAGCACTGAGATACCTAGGACCACCCAAATAAATTCATCCCAAATTCTTGACCCGAAGACTATGAAATAATATTTATTTAATTGTCAATTCACTGCTTTTCTTTCTTTCTTTCTTAACAGACTCTCATTCCATGGCCCAGGCTGGCCAGGAGTTCAATATGTAGCCCCAGTTGCCTTCAAAGTCACCATCCTCCTGTCTTAGCCCCCCAAGAGGTAAGATTACAATCACTCATTACCACACCCTGCTTACCATTATTTTTTTTAAACTGAATGCTATCCAACTGCTATAGTTGTGGACACCTTTGATCCCAGCACTCAGGAAGCAGAGGTAGACATAGTTCTGTGAGTTTTGGACCAGCCTGAATTACATAGTCAGTCCTAGGCCAGTTGGGGCTACATAGTGAGATGTGTTTTATTTTATTTGTTTATTTACTTACTTATTTTTGTGGGGTTTTTTTCAAGACAGGGTTTCTCTATGTAGCCTTGGCTGTCCTGAAACTCACTCTGTAGACCAGGCTGGCCTCAAACTCACAGACATCTGCCTGCCTCTGCCTCCCAAGTGCTGGGACTAAAGGCATGCACCACCATACTGGGCAAGACTGTGTTTTAAAAACAAAACAAACAAGCCGGGTGTTGGTGGCACATGCCTTTAATTCCAGCACTCAGGAGGCAGAGGCAGGCAGATCTCTGTGAGTTTGAGGCCAGCCTGGTCTACAGAGCAAGTTCCAGGACAACCTCCAAAGCAATAAAGAAAAACCCTGTCTTGGAAAAACAAAAAAACAAAAAACAAAAAAACAAAGCAACAAAAACAAACAAATCCTGAACATTAGGGTGATTTGTTGGCTCTACTACATGCTTCTGTAACTTTGATTTTAGAAAATCAACTGGGAAGAGGCACCTGTTGCACAAGTGCAAAGATGAGTTCAGGTCCTCAGCACCCATATAAAAAGGGGGCATGGTAGCACACATCTGTAACTCCAGCACTATGGGAACAGAGCAATGCCACAAGGATTTCTGGGGCTTGCTGGGTGTCGGCCTAGCTGTAGGTTTAGTGAGAGACCCTGTCCCAAGGAAATAAGGAAGAAAGTGATAGAGAGGGACACCTGATGGCCTACTCTGGCCTCTGCACAGGCATGAGGAGTCCAAGCACATCCACAGGCACACACACACACACACACACACACACACACGCACGCACGCACGCACGCACGCACGCACGCACGCACGCACGCACGCACGCACGCACACACACCATACACACAGAGAATTATATAAATAAGAAAGGGGCTCAATGAGATGGCTCGGCAGTTTAAGGCACTGCCAACCATGATGATCTGAGTTCAATCCCTGGGACCAGTAGATGAAGGAAGGCACTGATCCCCATAAATAATCCTCTTACCTCTGCACACACCCATAGCACTCCAGGGCCCCACTCGCCCACCCTCTCACTAAACATAAATAATTACAAATTTAAGGGAAAGATTCAAATATGTTCAAAATTATTATTTTCCAATGGTTTCTACAATCTTTAACCATCTCAATAAATTGAAGCAATGGAGACAGAGGGGTTGCATGGACAAATTGTATGGCTGTAAGATGCCAGGTGTGGTGGCACAGGCCTTAATCTCATCTCTTGGAGACAGAGAGGAAAACTGAAAGTTCAAGACCAACCTGGGCTGTATAGTGAGATTCTGTTAAAACAAAACAAAACAAAAAATCATGGTGGTATTCACCTTTAATACCAGCGTTCAGGAGGCAGAGGCAGGTGGATTGCTGGGAATTCCAGCCATCCTGGTCTACATAGAGTCCTAAGCCAGCCACACAGTGAGGAGTGAGGCTTTGTACTCCGGGAGGGGCAGGGGACCTGCAATGTCTCAGAAATGTCAAGGTGAGGTCTATGGGAATGAGTAGGAAATACAGAGGGAATGTCCCAGCTTGGCCACCATCCCAGAATTTGGGATGTAGAGGCAGTAAGACCACAGGTTCAAAGCCAGGCTGAGTTACACAGCAAGACCTGCCTCAATCCTGTCTCAAAACAAACCTTCTTCCTAAGGCCCAAGTTAAAATATTCACAAAGCACACCACAGAGTAACTTCCTTCTATTACTTTATCTTGTTCTTGCCTCTGAATGCAGAGTTCCTGGGCCGTCATCTTTTCTTTATTTACAGGAGACACAATCCCTTCCAATGGAAGCACCTTCCATTCTGCAGACCTCGTTCTTCCTTCTTAGCTGGAATAAGTGTTTGAACACTCTCACTCGAAAGTGATCGTCAGTTCTTCATACTTGGCTGACAGCCACAGAGGGCCCATGTCCCAGACACTGTGCTTTGAGATTTCAGGTGTTTTTTCTCTTGGATGGAATCTCCCAACTGGTAGATACTAAATTTGAGTCCCTCCTCCACACACTAACTCCCCAGTCAGTGACTTATTCTAACAGTGGTTTCTCAAATCGGCTAAAGTCAATAATTCGGGTTAGTGAAAAGCCAACCTGCTGGTTTTGGTATGAATCCAGGAAGTGAATGAAATGGGCAAGTAGTGCTTGTCACCATAGCCAACGCTCATACAGGGACCACAGCAATTCAAGATGTTTTACAAACAGTGAGCTATTTTACAGTCAGGTGCAGTGGTACACACTTGTAACTCCAGTACTTGGGAGGCAGAGGCACACAGATCTCTGTGAGTTCAAAGCTAGCCTGGTCTACATAGCCAGCTCAGGCCAATCTGTGCTACAGAGTGAGATCCTGTCTCAAACAAACAAAACAATAGCCATACTTTACAGGTGAAGAAACTGAGGCACAGGGAACTTAGAGAACTTTTCCCAGGAGGCAGTAAGATGTCTCAGTGGATAAAAGCCCATGCCTTCAAACCTGACCCCCAGAACCAACATGGTAGAAGAAGAAAGTTGACTGCAAGTTGTCCTCTGACCTCAACCACACACGCTGTGGCACATGTAGACCTAGTTATCCCGAAACTTGCTATATAGACCAGACAGGTCTCAAATCCCCAGAGATCTGCCTGCCTCTACCTCCCAAGTGCTGGAATTAAAGGATTTCACTCTTACCAGCTGCTAAATGTTTAGGTTTTAAAGAAAAACCTTGCCCAAGTTAATACAGATGCTAGAACCAGCATCTGATGTGAACCCGGGCTCCCAGACACAAAAACTCACAGAAGTAAACATTGGTCTATGTTGAGTTCCTCATATTTAGCTTAATGGTGCCCAGGGATGCAAAAGACAAATACTTTCCCCCAAAGACAACCCTGACCAAAATCACTTCTACAGTGTCATTGACTTCTTACAGTCCCAAGCAAAGAAACAGTTAAAGGAGATGCTCAAAGTGCTATGAGTAGTTTTGCCCTCTGAGAGTGATCATATCCATCACTCAGCATCCATTGCTCAAGTGAATGTCTGTGCTGACACTCAAGTGCAGAACCTCACTGAGGCCAGAGGGGGTAGTAATTCAAAACGAACAGTCTTGGAGAGACTGCAAAAATCAGACCGGCTCTTCGCCCTTAATGGAATCAAGTATTTAGTAGACCATAGTGGAAAGTATTTCAAGAATAAATCTCAATGAATCAGCAGGTTCTAGGAACATTTCAGAGCTAAGAATCTTTGAAGCATTACTAAAGAAAGTAATGGCTATTCTTGGAAATGAGTCCCTTAAGCTGACAGAATAGATTTAGATTGTTTTTTTTTTTTCAATGTCTATTTTCAGAAATGTCCTACTTGAGTGGAATGAGCAAAAACTGTTAACCCTACCAATAACCCTTTTGATACTATAGAGTGATAAAGATATGGTACATGCATGTCATAGACTGAAAAAAATAAATAACCAACTTTCTGTCAGAAATTAAAACAATTCATTGGCTTAGGAGTATAACCAGTGGTAGAGTACAATGCCCTGGTTTGATCCCAATACCACATAAAAAATATTATTAAAATTAAAAACAATATGATATAATTATAAGAAAGAAAATAAGACAGTCGGTACTGGTGGCTGTAATAGGAGGCTGAAGCAGGAGGATTACCACAAGTTCAAGGGTAGCCTGGGCTACATAATGAGTTAGAGGCCGGCATGGGTCCCATGCAAGGCCCCATCTCCAAAATTAAATAAATAAACAATAGACCTCATGCCTATTAGGGTAACTACTATTAAATAGAATGATTCATCTGTTATTTAAAAAAACAATAGGAAGTTCTTCCCTAAATTAAAACAAAACTACCATAATATCCAGCAATTCCAGTTCTAAATGAACAAGAAAAAGCAAGATTCCAAAGAGGCGGGGCACCTGGAACACACCTTCAACCCCAACACTCAGGACAGGTTGGTCTCTACGAGTTTGAGCCAAGTCTGGTCTATATAATGAGTTCCAGGCCAGCCAGGGCTACTCTGTCTCAAAATAAACCCCAAAATCCCAAGGCAATATCTGTACACACATCAACACAGTTACTGAAAGTCACTATGTAACCTAGATTGATCTGGAACTGACAGCAATTCTCCTGCATCAACCTCTTGGGTTGTAGGATTGCAGGCAGAATCTACCATGCTCAGCTTGTTTCTGGGGGTATTGTGAGGTTGTTTCTGGAAGAAATTGACATTTGGGGTTCTTTTCATCCTTTCTTGTCACTTTTTACTGGAGATGGAACCCAGGGTCTTAGCCCAAGTTAGGCAAGTGCTCTACCACTGACCACATGCCCCGCTCCTGAGGTTAGGGTTCGAATCTACAATTGGAATGAAACAGATTACTCTCAGTATGCAGTGGACATCATCCAAAGAAAGAAAGAAAATCTATTCATGGGCATAGAGGCGTTGTAACATTCACCTATGATAGAGGTGGTAAGGACAGTCTCCCCTCTCATCTGAATATGGTTCCAAAGTGGTCCCAAAGTATAGATCCCCACTCTTCCTCAGCCCACGGGGAGTGAAAGGGTGAGAAGTTGAGCCAGTTGCTGCACAGAAGCCGCCTCTGGCTTGCCTCTTTTCTGTTGAACTCTGCTCAAATTCAATCTGTCTTTTGACAGGATAATGAGAAGTTAAAGCCAATCTTGGGTATGTCTCTGTCTACCAGAAACAGTGGAGCACAAAAGTCCCTGGGAGTCAACATTTCCCAAACAGGTCCATGTACTATCTGCTGAGACATCCAGCATGTGTCTGGGTTACATGTGTGTGAAGGGTTACAGCTCATTACCACACTGAGCAGGGTGTGAGCCACTCATCCTAAGCAAACCCCACTCCCTCGAAGATTGACTTCCCAGCTTGAGGATGATTGGGAAGAGACCCCCCCCCACAATGCCCTTAGAAAGGCCACATATCCCAGGAGTAGCCATGGCCTTTGGTCAGAACCTGATAGACTCAGTCCTGCAGTGAACTTGTAACAGTGGCCACACCCACCTTGGCAGCTGGAAGTGGAAAGAGGGAAGCTAGAGGCTGGTTTTCCTTGGCACTTCCTCTCTGGTGGGTCAGCAGATCCAGGAGGAAGGGCAGGGAAGTGCTCCAGCGGGTCTTTGTATTTTTCTGTGTAATTGTCCCCAATAAACACCCATTTATCATTTACTTGGGTCTAGTGAAATCATTACATCCTTGCCTCCACTCAGTGTCTTGCCAGTATCTGCTTCCAGCTGAAATCTCAATGCTGTCCCACACCAGTGGCCCCAAAGTACCTTATTTTGCCAATACCTCACAGTGCCTTCCACCATTCTTTCATTAAAACATGAAATATTAGCCAGGCAGTGGTGGCACACACCTTTAATTCTAGCACTTGAGAGACAGGAACAGGCAGATCTCTGCATTCAGGGCCAGCCTGGTCTACAGAGCCAGTTCCAGGACAACCAGGGATACACAAAGGAAACCTGTCTTGAAAAAAGAAGACAACAAAGAAATATTATTGGCACCATGCCTATTCTCCACTGTGATCTGGACTATGCTTCCCTCTCTGGATCAAATGATGTACCCCAGAAATCCTTATGACCTTGGGATGCCTTAGGCTGGGTCCCAGGCTTTGCTGACTTTAGAATCCCAAAGCTTACTTGTGAACCAGTCAGATTTCTGCTCCCTCTCTTGTGTGAGAAGTCCACACCTACTATGCAGTGCACAAAGAGCTCCAGGGCACCAAGAAGGGCTCTCAGGAGAGGATGCCCAGTTTTCAGGCCTTCCGCCAGAATGACAACTACGGAAAAGCTTAGACCAAGGGCTCCTACCATGTAGGTCACCAACACAAGCACACAAGTGAGAAGAGAAGCCCCACAAATGCTTCCGGGAAGCATTCTTCTGTTTTGACAAGCTTGGATGACATGGGCAGTTCCACGACAGACACCAACCACATATATGGGATGAGTTGTGATCAATGGTCCAAGAGATCCACTTCAGACAACACCAAAGGACTCACCAGCAAACACCAGGGTCCCCACAACCACAGGCCAATAATGAACAGATGGGTGGTCCCCTTGCTCTTGGCCAGGAGCTTCAGGGCATCTTCCTCTCCATCGGATTCTACAACCCAAGAGCTTGCTCCCTGTGACCAGGTCATCTCTAGGGTAAGTAAAGCTTTAAATGGAGACAGAAAATTAGGAAGTGGTGGTAAAGCCTACATGAAGCTCTGGACCCCATCACAGATTCCTTAAAACCCTGAAAAATGTTTTCAATTTGCTTAGGGGATAGTGACCCTTTCCCCTTCTCCAGGGGAAAGTTTCAATGGAAATGAAAGTAGGAAGTGGACTGTTGGAGGATAAGAGAGTAATGGCAGGTAAATAAAATCAAACCACATCAAAAGCATGTATGAAACATGATAAACTCATTTTTCAAAATTAATACAGGCTTTGAGAGACTCTTACTAGCTTAATTTATATATATTTGCATTTCTATGAAGTTCACCGGTTTTATGAAACCAGAAAAGTAATAAATACAGTGGGTAACAGACAATAGAGAATAGCAGGATCAAAAAAAAAAAAAAAAAAAAAAACCCTGAAAAATGGTGTCTAGTTCCCTCTTTTGTGAACCACCAACTTCTGCCAATTAGCCACGTGAG